>NW_024067901.1:0-300000 GCF_009389715.1 Phoenix dactylifera | reverse complement strand
AGGAAATTGTTCCTATACTACCGGCTTAGGTTCGAACCTATGAGGTCACACGCATAGAAGATTCCTGATTGATCAAGAAAGCTGATGAATGATTAAGAATCATTCAGGGATAATTTGGTCAATTTGATTGGCAAATTATCTTATAAAATAATTAAAGTAATTGTTGAAGGATTAATTAGTAATTAAATTACTAATAAACTCAATTTGATTGAGTAATTGTGCTAAGGATGAGCCAAATTGAATTGGATTCAAGTTTGGGCTCAATCAGGATTTTGACCTGATTGGATTAGGTTAGAACCAAAAAGGACTTAAGCTGATCAAATTAATTTTAAATTAATTTGTTCTTAATTGGGGATTGACCTAATTGGATTAGGTCCAACACAAAGTAATTAATTCAATTTGATTGAGTTTGCATGAGCCAAAATTGAATTGGATTCAATTTGAGCTCAATCAGGGTCTGACCTGATTAGATTGGGTTCAACCAAATTGCTTTGTTTTAATTTGGGTTTGACCAAATTTGATTAGGTGCAACCCAAGAGGATTAGGCTCAGATGATGTGGCAATTATTGGTGACATGGAATTGGATTTCATGAATTTTAAATAAACCAAAATTATTGCATGGCACATGGACCCATTGCTTGACACATGGCGACATTGTTTGTTATTTGAATTTAAATTCAAACATTAAGCAATGTGTTAAATGATTTTAATCACTCAAACCATCAGCCAAGGTGGCGTATGAGTTTTTGAATGGATTAAATTCGAATTTCAAGAGGTGATTTCGAAATTATGAAGTGTTTTACCTTGCCGCATGGATTTCAAATTCCTTCCCTCTTGCACATGTGTTTAAAATTTGAATTTAAATCAGATTTGGTTGAGATCTGATTTGGGTTGTTCCTATTCCTTTGCATGTGCCAACTAAAAGAGGTTTTCTGAAAATAAATTTTGAATTTTGAATGAAAATTCGGAGGCCATTAAAAGGGGTCAAACATGGGCACCAAAAACATATCCATTGCAGCCTTCTTCCTCACCCGCCTCCTCTTCCTCTTCTTCTCCATTTTAGATAGGGTTTTCAGGGTGAATATCTAGAAGATTCAAGATCAGATCTGAGTCCTCTACTTCTCTTACAAACCTCATCTCCATCTGCTTCAAGACGATTGATCAAGAGTTGATTGAATCCCGACGGGCAGATTTCAGCTTTCAAGAAATTCTGCGCAAGCTAGCACTTCCGCAGGATTGGATCTCTTCAGGAACTTCGCGTGGACTTCTCGTAGAGGCCATTCGTGTGCGTGGCTGCGAAGTCGAGGATCAGATCCACAAGTTTCTTCCATCATAAAAGGTATTAATCCTACATTAATCTTTTATTATGGTGTCAAGATCTAGGTCTGATTCCCCGAGGTTTTACCCTCTTTTGGGGCTCCTCACGGAGATATCTCCAGAATCCATTCAATGGATATTCGGAGATTAATCGGAATAGAGTTCTTAAGTTTCAGATCTGATAGTTAATCATGCATAAAAGTTTTAGCATAATTGTTTAAACGATTCCGGCATAATCCTATGTGTTCTTAAGGTGCTGATTTCTAGATTTGATCTTGTAAGCATGCATGAATTAAATTGTTTGATTCAATTTTTCCGCTGCGTTTTAAAACTTAAAAAGAACTACGTATGGCTTGATCCCCCTTATGAAGGGGTACGTAGGCAACCCGATCAGGTTCAGCCATGGTTTTTTTTAAAAAAAAAAAAAAATCAGCATGCTTAACACCGAAGAACCTAGGATTCACTTTCATGTCTATCCCCGAACTTATTATTTCCGAGATGACTTCGGCCCCTCGGATGGATTTCTAAGTCTCGAGGTGGCTTCGGCCCCTCAAACAAATTTATACGTTCAGGTGGATGTCTATTTCCGAACTTATTATTTCCGAGGTGGCTTCGACCCCTCGGGTGGATTTCCAAGTCTCGAGGTGGCTTCGGCCCCTCGAGTAAATTTCTACGTTCGGGTGGATGTCTATCCCTGAACTCACCTATGCCCATGAATTAACAAAAGCCCCCGGACAAGCTTCTATCCTTGAGATAATCTACGATTGCAAGGCTTGGAACGGCCCATGCTATTAAACGAAGAGCTGCGAGCTCGTTTCCTACGAGATCTATCCTAGGGGTATACCAAACTTGGAGTTCCTCCAAGTACTAAGCGCAACTCCTGCTGTGTAAAACGGGTCCGAGTTTGGGTCACATAATTCGAATCTTAATATCTAGGCACGAGACAGAGCGAACTAAAAACACTTGCTAAAAGACAAAGGGGACTTTATTGCAAGAAAAAGCCGATGGCCGAATACAAGAGCACCCGGCCTCATGGTCGGGAGAGTTACAAAGAGCCTAAACGGCCAACCTTACAAAAGCAAAAAAATAATCAATCGACGTGAACGACCATCGCATTAATATCAGTTGCGGCCTCTGGCTCAGCTGCAACTTCGGAAGCTCCATCCCCGCCCACTGCGGTGGCTTCAACTCCAGGGCCGACCTCAGGAATGGCTGATGATTCCATCCCATTAGCCCTTATGGAGGCAATCTCTAGCCCGGACTCGCCAGCAACTTCGGCGGCGTCCTCTCCTTCCTCAGCGGCCCCGTCCGTGTTCGGTTAAAGGCCGTTGAGGTCGACCTCAGGGCAGAGCTACTGAACTTGGAAACGATAATTGTCGAAACCTTAGACCATGGCGGCAGCAGCCCCTTCCACCAGTTTGGCAATATATTCCCCCTCGAGCTTCCCGATCTTCAGCTCCCGCTCCTCCGCCTCGCCTCGAAGACGGGCTAGAGTGGCTTCAAGCTCGGTAATATGGCTTGCTGAAGATGAGCAGGCTCGGGAGTGCTCAGCCTCCATGACTTGGATATGAGCGACCTTATCCTTTATTACAGCTTCGGAAGTGGTTACCTTCTTCTTGGTCTTCCGAAGCCGTTATTCGGTGGCAGCAGTTTTCTCCTCAGCTTCATGCCGCTGCTGCTCGATGGCTACCACTCGACCCTTGGCTTCCTGCCGGCATTGTGCAGCAGACGCCGCCCGGTCTTCAGCCTCTTGACTTTGGAGCTCGGCACGCTCCGTCCTAAACCGGAGTACCTTCAGCTTCTCCCGATCGGCGAGCATGTTGGACATCAACACGTCGACCACATGAAGAGACTGGCACGGAAAGGAAAGTGTCAACGAAAGTTAAATACCCATAGAACAAAATAGACGAAAGAATGAACATCACTTACCCGTATGCTCGCTGAATAGACATGATCGACGAGGTCGCCAAGATCGCCCTCCATTAGTGCACGGTCGCGCGGAAGCATGATGCTGCGCATAAGTCCGCGGGCCGCCTCTTCGGATCCGAGGGCCGAATCGCCCTCAGGTACGCGCCGCGATGACTTCCTGCTGAACTGGGGAATCATCAACTCAATTCTTCCCAAGGCTGGAACCTCGGAGGAGTCACGGCCTCGGCACATGCCGAGAATGTTGGAGGAACTGAAGTCCCAGGCCCACACCTCGACTCAGAGTCCGGCTCGAACGGTTGAGTTGCAGCGGCAATCTTCGGGACTTAGTCGGCTGGTGTGACCATCGCTCGGGCAGGAAGATCCCCCCTGTCGTTGACTGGGTTACCTCGGCCTCCCTTACGGGCCCCCGGCTGGGCCCGACCGAAGCAGGAGCAACAACTTCTCCCTGCCCAACTTCATGGCCGGAAGCGACTCTCGCCTTTTCGGCCTCCCCTCAAGATGGACCCCTTCAGGGGCGGCCCTCTTCCTCTTACAGATGGCCACCAGCGTCTTGGTGTTGAAAATTATCTCTGCGATATCTAAAAACAAAAAGTCTTGTCAGCATCCCCGACGAAAAAAGGAAAATAGGAAAAGTCAAATTGCTCTTACCCTCGGGACGGGCCGGACTCAGACCAAGATTCACCAAAGTCTCCTCGCTGAGCAGGTCGGTAAGCCGAGGAGTCTCTTTCAGTCCGAGCAAACTATCAAGGGTTTTCTGCTCGGACTGCGATAACTGCAGGAGCCTATTATTCATCGAGGCCAACGAAAAGCTCCAGGTCGGATTAAATCTCCACGACCGCTCGGAGAAGATGTAGAAAAATTTATCCTTCCATCCATGGATGGAAGTGGGCAGGTCTCCAAATAATTTGCGATCTCCTCAAGGGGAGAAGTACTACCATCCTTTATCTACATGGTTGCCTTTTAATATAAAGCAGCTCCTGAAGATATTTACCAAAGGGGGAGGCCGTGCGCTAGGCAGAGGGCATGGAAGCCAATGATTAATCGCCATGAGTTCAGGGCGAGCTGCGCGGGCACTAGACCATATGCCGTCAGAAGCTTGCCCACGAACCTATGAAGAGGAAACCTCAGCCCTACTTGGAGTGTATCTACATACACTCCGACCCAACCGTTTGGGGGATTGGTGACTCGGCCCCCGAGGTTCGGGAGTTCAAGAATGAACTCCGGAGGAATGAAAAATCGGGCTCGAACCGAGCCCAGATCCTCATCAGTCATGAGCGAGCCGGTTCCATACGGGCTCGGGCCCATCTCAATTCCGACCTCTTCCCCCTCAGAAGAAGCCAAAATTTGTGATGGACTTGCATTGAACATCGATGCCCTCATCGGCGAGTCCATTGCCCAGGTTCTGAAACTAAAAAGGAGGAAGAAATCGAAAAACTCTCCGAGCGACCGAAAAAAAGGATACAAAGCCTACCCGAAAACTCGCCGAAAAAGATGGATGAGCAAAGAAGAGGAATGACCCCCGAAAGGGAAAAATGACGGATGACGCAAACGCTAGCCGAGAACTCCCATGAACGCTCGGAAGAGAATTCCAACACTCCGGAAACGGCGGCTAGACCAGGGTAGGAGGAAGGTCAAGTAACGATCCTACGACCCCTTCTTCAAGCCTTATATAGGCTACTGCAGCGGCTCCGATCGAGCGGCCTAAATTGATCATACAGTCTGGAATCCACCATGTGGCGAGCCCTAAGACGGCCTCAACAAATCTCTCCGAATCGCCTCATTAAATGCAGATCATTATGAAGAGCGCTCCGGAGCTCAAAATATTGATGATTGATCTTCCGCCTTCCGTCGGATGAGACGTATCAGAGAAGGGAGCATTAATGGCCAACTCTTCATGCTCCGCCAAAAGGAATGCTTCGGGGGACGGGGAATTAATGGTTGAAGCCCTTCTCGTCCCAATTCAACCACTTCCCAGAAAGAGACACTTACGTAAAACCCCGGAAAATTCCAGCAACGAATTCTATTCCCAACAAATCTAATAGCTCGGACACCCCAAATCTGGCGCCGAGCTCTCAACCAAGAAGTGCGCCGAAGCCTACCCCGTCCAGTACGCACCTCTTCTTATGAAATTAAAATGCTGGACGATCAGAAGTCCGACTACTTCCATCGTTCGAGCAGCAAGGCAGCTCGACCTCGGAAGTGGGGAAAAATGATAAAGGAAAAAATGGATCGTCCAGCCCACAACTAAAAGGCCGTACAGTTTTGGCCCGGTAAATACCAACGACAATGACTAAACCTTCATCTCGGCCCAGAGCCAGCTTGTCCTCGGAACTCCATCAACTCCGCATATTCGCCAACTCCCCCCACCGAGCTCAGGGAACCTCCGGATAAATGCCGACCTGTCCCGACCAAGTTCGAAATGCCGACCCTAGCAATGCACTGCGTACGCTCCGACCCTCGAGTTCGGAGCGCCCCCTCGAGTACACCTCGGAACCCGAAAAACCGAGCCCTTCCAGCCTACACCAAGCCGGCCTCACTAAATGCCTGACGTAACTACTTAACGAGCTCGGCCTTACCAACAACCACATCCATGCGTAGGCCCACACCCACCTACGTGATCTCACCAACAACAGTTAGACGATACCTTGACTACTCTGGCCATGCCCTGTTGTGACTGTCAATGTCCTACCGTTCTTAAGAACGGGCTGTACCGCATGTCACCTGCCTTCCTGGGCTGCACGCCATTCGGGTCAGAGCCATACCCCCTCATAATGGGAACTGACAGTACCTCCGTCACCCGGGCCACTCCACCGTGGCTATAAATAGCTCGGTCAGGTAATTCCTAAGAGAGGCTCTCTTGGCTGGTCCAAAATTTGCTAGCTCTAACTTGATTGTCGGAGGACCCTCATCGGGAAAATCAGTGAGGCTTTATACAGGTCCGCGGCCGTCACGCAGGAGTTGGTTCCCATCTTCGCCTCTTTATACCGGCGACTCCCTCGGCTCAACCGGCGTGGTCACCCTCGGGCTAGATTTGAACCCCCAACACCAGCTAATACCATATCATCTACTGCCATTTCAGCACCACTTCAACTACCACGGTAACTACCTAATTGGACCCTTCCATTTGAATTAATGTGTGACGCATCCGACTATGCAATTGGGGCAGTTTTAGGGCAACGGCTAGATAAAGTACCTCATGTCATCTATTACGCTAGTAAAGCACTCTCAGATGCACAATTGAACTACACCACCACTGAGAAAGAGTTACTAGCTGTAGTATTTGCGCTAGACAAGTTTCGATCTTGCCTTTTAGGATCCAAGGTTACCGTATTCACTGATCATGCTGCCCTTCGACACCTTCTTGCAAAGAAGGACACCAAACCCCGTCTGATTCGATGGATTCTTTTACTACAAGAATTTGACCTAAAAATTCGTGACAAGAAAGGAACTGCAAATGTCGTAGCAGACCACTTATCTAGGATTCTTCTTGAGCCCTCTAAGAATACCTCACCTTTAAATGATGCTTTCCCAGATGAACAATTATTTGGGGTACAAGGAATGAAAACGCCATGGTTTGCAAACATAGTAAATTACCTGGCCATAGAACGAATTCCTGATGATTGGTCAACTCAAGACAAGAACCGATTCTTTTCACAAGTGAAATTCTATTATTGGGATGATCCCGATCTATTCAAGTATTGTCCCGATCAAGTAATCCGTCGATGTGTCCCCGAATGCGAATTTCAAAGTATTCTTTCATTCTGCCATTCACAAGCTTGTGGGAGACATTTTGGGGGTAGAAAAACTGCAGCAAAAGTTTTACAGAGTGGATTTTATTGGCCCACTCTTTTCAAAGATGCCCATAACTTTTGCCAAACTTGTGAACGGTGCCAACGGATGGGTACCATCTCCTGTAGAGATATGATGCCTCTCAATCCTATTTTAATTGTAGAAATATTTGATGTCTGGGGTATTGACTTTATGGGCCCTTTTCCACCATCCTTTGGTTTCGAATATATTCTTGTAAGGGTTGATTATGTTTCATAATGGGTAGAAGCTGTCGCCACTAAAACTAATGACCACAAGGTTGTGATTAAATTTTTACATGAAAACATCTTTTGTCGTTTTGGCACACCCCGAGCCATCATCAGTGATGGGGGATCTCATTTTTGCAACCGGTCTTTCGAGGCTTTGGCTCGCAAATATAACATCACCCACAAAGTTGCTACCCCATATCATCTCCAAACGAGTGGACAAGTCGAGGTGTCCAATAGGGAGTTAAAACACATCTTAGAGAAAACGGTACGTTCCGATAGGAAAGATTGGTCTCAAAGGATAAATGATGCACTCTGGGCCTATCGTACTGCCTACAAAACTCCTATTGGCATGTCTCCCTACCGATTAGTTTTTGAAAAAGCTTGTCACTTACCGGTAGAACTTGAACATAGAGCTTTCTGGGCTATCAAAAAGTTTAACTTAGAGATGGCAGTAGCTGGTCCTCACCGAAAACTCCAACTAAGTGAACTTGAAGAATTGCGCAATGAGGCTTATGAAAATGCTAAAATTTATAAAGCAAGGACTAAGGCTTTTCATGATAAAAATATTAACCGTAAGTCCTTCGAACCTGGTCAAAAGGTTTGGCTGTTCAATTCAAAGTTGCGACTCTTCCCGGGTAAACTTCGCTCTAGGTGGGATGGACCATTCGTAGTGAAAAAGATTTTTCCTTATGGTGCAGTAGAGATCCAACACCTCAATGGTGGACATATTTTAAAAGTCAATGGTCAAAGGTTAAAACCTTATGTGGACTGTGTTACCGATGGGCAATTGATCGAATCCCTTAATTTGACGAACCCCATTTATCAAAATAATTAAGGATACACCGTGTCTGGCTGAAGACAATAAACTTAGCGCTTGTTGGGAGGCAACCCAATTCTCTTAGATTTTTTTAACATTGAGGACAATGTTAGGTTTAGGTTTGGGGGTATTTTTAAGTATTTTTTTCATTTTTTGTTTTGTTTGCATCTCTTGCATTCGTTTGCACTTCATAATGTCAGTTTTATCAAAAAAAATAAAAAAATAAAAAAAAATCTTTTAAAAAAATGTGTTCATTTTCATTTTTTATAAAATAATAAAAAAAATTAAAAAAAAGTTTTGTTTTTTTAAAAAAAAAACCTCATTTCTATACATTAATGCGAGAATGCTAAACACACAAGGTATATAAAATCTAAAAAGCCCAATGACTAGTCGGAAGTAATACAAATTTAAGTTCTTTTCATTAAGTCTCTCTTAGGGAGTTGTAAGCTAATTAATACTTCGAAATTTCACTACACACTGGCCGACACTTCTAAGGTCTAGGCTCGACATTATATTGATAGTATAGTAGCAACCTTGGACCCTGATGAATCTACTTATCTAATCCCCCAAAAAAAAAAAATCATCAATAATAATGGATTTAGTCAGGAACATCGAAAAGGGCTACCTATTGTCAAAAGTCAAGTGGGTTTGTGATGAGAACTCCGAGCATAAGTCCGTAGGGGAGTCTCGATGCCCGACACCTTATGCCACCTGGTGTGAGAGTTGTCGACTGATTGCTCGTTACACGGAGAAATCACCACAAGAGTAAAAGTGCACAATATATATATAAAAAGGAACAAAAAAAAAACTCTGTATTGATCTTGAAAAAGACAATAGTGTGAAAGCTGTCGTTGTAAAAATTCGAGTAAACTGGAATATTACAGATAAAGCCCGTGAGATACTAAAGTAAATATCCACAACTCTCGAAATTCTGCAGATAAAATGATTTTGAATCAGTAAACAGGTCCTTTCGACCAATCCTTGGAAACTACTAGTCTTTGCAATATTTTGTTGATCCGAACCTTTAGCTTGTGTACGGTCCAGATTTCACCGAGCACTCCAGTATAAATAAGTCTTACAACTCCCTAACGGAAACTTAATGACTTCAACTTGAATTGCATCTTGACCTAGGATTTGGGCTGACTTAGTAAATAAAACCATGTGTGCTTTGAAATTCTTATCATTTTTTAATCTTAAATTAGATTTTAATAATACTAAAAAAAAGAGTTTTTGAAATTCTTTACTAGTATGCATTTGGAATTTGATTTTCACTTCATAGATCAATCGATAAAAAATAATAATAATAATAATAAAAGAATAAAAATAATCATAACAATAAATGATTTATTTTAATATTGAAGTTTGCGGGTATCTTCACTGGAAACCCTCACGAGACCATAACTCGTTCACTAGGGAAACCTAGGGGTTTAAAGCCTTGTTGCATATGGTAAATGCAATCGCGATGCCTGCGAAAGTGAGTTAGAGTTTCTTCTTTTCTAATTTTATTTTGCTCGAGGACTAGCAAAATGTAGGTTTGGGGGTGTGATAAGTGCTAAATAATGTACAAATTTATCTATTTTACATAGCACTTATTATTATTGTTATGCACATATTTTAAATATTAACAGAAGAAAATGTGTTTCACCTCTCATTTCATTTTAATAAATTATTAGAGGTAATTCAAGTTTGGTTTAATTTTCTATATTGATTTAGTCTAATGTGTGTGCAGGTCGAGTCACCCCATTCACAAACTAGTCCCAATCTGTTTCATGTGTGGACTACTTTCTCCCACATCTGCATGAAGCTATTCATTCCTTTGTCCATTTCTCCGTGTGCATCAAGCTTCCCAACCTAGCAAAATAGAGGCCTCTCCCATTTTCTCCACGTGTCCAAACTTTCTTTATTTTAGATTCAAAGCCCTTCCAACCTACCCGAATGGACCCAACCACTTTTCTAAAAAAAGGAAGAAGAAATATAAATAATAAAAAAATCACATATCCTACTCATTCCTGTATTCATCTCCCACATCATATTTACTCTCTTCCCCTCCCTGTTTTGGAACATACCGAGTGATCCCTTCCGCATCGGCCCGCGTCCCCGCCTCCTCACGGCTACCTACTTTCCCAGCAAAATAGAGCAAGAAAAAGAACGATCTTCCCCTCCAATCTAGTGCCCGAAGCAGGGGATTTCTCTTCCCAAAAATCGGCAGATCACCCAACCCGATCCTCCATTCCTTCCACTTCCTCCCAACCGATTCACAAATCCAACATCACTCCCTCTGGATCACGTCCAAAAAAAAAAATCCCCTGTTTCAAGATCAAATCCATTCCCAGCCGGCTCCAAACCAGCGCCCAAAGATTTCATCCCAACCAAAATCCTCTCTTTCTTTCCTTCCCAGCAGCCATAGCCAGATCCTCCGCACGTTCCCACTTCTCCCGCGATGCATCCAGCTGGGCATTTTCCGCATCCAAGCATCTGTGGCAACGTCGTCATCCCCGGGTGTTCCGCCATCAGTCAATCTAGCCAGTGACCGAGTGGAAGACCAATCTCATCCGCGATGCAATCTCCCCCGCTTCCGCCCAACTTCCAGCCATCCCGGGCTCACAGATCATCTCCCAAATCCTCTCTTTCCATTCCCCTTCCCAGCACTGAAATAGGGGAGATCTTCTTCCCAAAGCAGCCAGCCAGTGACTTCTTTCCTTCCCAGCACACCGAAGCAAATCGTCCCGGATTTGATCTCCTCCCGCGATGCAATCTTCCCAGCATCCACGGATCTCAACCGCATTCAACCCAGCTTCTTCCAATCCATTTGCAGCCACAGCCATTCCGGGATACGATCACAGCTCCTTCCATTTTCAGGGATCCCAGCACCCAATGCGCCCAGCCGTGTCCGAGATCTCCTCTGCGTGCCAGCCTCTGCAAGGCATACCTACCACGTCCAGCTCCTTCCCCTTTGATTCCGACGCCAAACAGGGGAAAGAGGGATTTGATACGGGGTGCTCTTGAAGATATAAAAGGAGGCCACGGTTGGAAGAAGAGGGGGGAGGCTCTGTTTCGGTGAAGAAGAAGAAGAAGAAAGCCGAGAGAAAGAAATAAAAAAAAAAGAGAGAGGGGAGGAAAGAGAATATTTTGTGATAGTTTGGGAATAATGGGAGGTGAAGGCTTTCATTTGAAGATGGGAGGTCGTCCGGAAGCCATGCGCGGCTAAACGTCTAGTCTAGGGCTGGATGAAGCCCTAGCAATGTATCAGGGCATTGTAGTTCTTATTTTTATTATTATTTTGGAGCTTGTTTAAATTCTTATTTTCAATGAAATATTCCTTTATGATATTTAAACTTTGAGCATGCTAGTTACTAATCATGTTTGCTAAAGTAGTCTAAGATGATTCATGCCTAGGAAGATGAAGTGTGCTGCATCCTAGATTAGCATACTTAGGTAGACACTTCATGCTACACCGAAGATGGATCTTCCTAACACTCTTTATGATTTTATTTTAAAAGGCTTGTGGCCAAATTGCATGCCTCTCCGAAAGACAAAAATTAAGAACACAGTCCTTAATGCAATGCTATGTGGTGGATTCCAAACCCTAGATCTATTTACTCTGATCAATTCCAATTCGCACTCATAGTTTAATTTAGTTAAATCAAGTTAGCAAATCCTTCTTTTTGATTTATTTTTAAAGAAAAATAACTTGTCTCCAATCCCTGTGGACCGACACCCGTAATCACTATCCTACAGGATACGTGCTATTGCGTGGTTTACTTTTGAAATTGAAAGAACCAATCAATTTTTGGCGCCGTTGCCGGAGATTGCTAGCATAGTTATTTTTCCTATCATTAAAAAAAAATATTATTAATTAATTTAAAAAAAAATTTAAAAAAAACATATGTATGTCTAAAATAAAATAAAAAAATTTATTTTCTATTATTGTTACGTTTTTTATCTCTTTTTCTCGTTTACTATTTTTTTTAAATTTTCTTTTGATCTTATTTGATCAAGAATCGAAAGAAAAATCTGGGATGATCAAAAAGAGAACTGCTGGAAAAGGAATGCCGTAGAGGTTTGCCAAAAAAAAAAAAATTAAACTGCTGGGGAAATTCGCTTTGGTAACCTCTAAACCTTTCTTATTTAAATTAAGTATTAGCTTGAAATTTTGTGGTGATTGTTTGATTTTAATTTCGGCAAAAGTGTGAATGCATGTTTGATACACATACACAAATTAATCCGCACATAGTAAGGGCAATCACCCCAACAAGGTAAGAGACGGATTTCATCACTGGACTCTTGCCCAACTTAGTGAACTCAATCTCACATAGTGTCACTTTAATTAAAATTAATTAGACGTTGGCTCCTAGGGACATTCGAGCTCAATAGGATGAAGATCACCGAAAGTTGCACCAATTTCGCTCTGTGGCTTAGTTGATGTCTAGGCAAGCTTTGTCCCTATAAGAAAGACAGTTCATCTGTTCGAGGCAAGTGGGTTTTAAGTGGGCCTTTGCGAACGCATCGTGACCCCTCCACTTATCTGGGAGCTTACCTGGTCAACTCGGTTCATTAGACCGGATTGGAGGCTTAGGTGCCCTCTTCAAACCAGTTAGGAGCTGTCTAGTGATTTTAGGATAAAGACTAGGATTGATATGCTTTTCTCTTTTATTGCATGCTTGATTGATCGAGTACTAGTGTATGCAAGGTAGTCATTCTAGAGTAAGAAACCTATTACCTTTTGACCCTGAAATAGAACGAACCCTTAGGAACATTCGAGCTAAGATCAAAACATTAGGATCATCCCCACCTCTTAAGATGGCTGAAGAACAACCCAAACTCCTGAGGGAGTACTTTACTCCCACTATTTACACTTTCCCATCTTGCATTCGATTACCTGAGGTAGCAGCTGTACAATATGAAATAAAGTCTAGTGTGATCCAAATGCTCCCATCTTTTTATGGGCTCACCAACGAAGACCCATACAAACATTTAGATGAATTTCTTGAGATTTGCACCACTGTCAAGATTCAGAACTTCACTGATGATGCCCTAAAACTTAGGTTATTCCCCTTCTCCCTTAAAGATAGAGCCAAACAATGGCTGAATTCTTTAGAAGCTAACTCAATTCGTTCTTGGGATCAAATGCAACAAGAATTCCTTAAAAAATACTTTCCTATAGGAAGAACGAACCAGTTTAGACGTGCCATTACAAGCTTCTCCCAAACCGAGGGAGAAGAATTTCATGAAACTTGGGAGAGATTTCGGGACCTAATCCGTAAATGCCCTCATCATCAAATACCTAAGTGGCAGCTAGTGCAATGTTTTTATGACGGTTTGACTGAACGAAACCGTCAGATGATCGATGCTGCATGCGGGGGGACTTTCATGCTTCGAAATGAGCATGAAGCATGGCAACTATTTGAAAATCTTAATGAAAACTCCCTCCACCATGCTTCATGTTCTCGTCAAGCACCCCCGAATTTTCAAAGAAAAGGGGCCATTTGTGAAATAAGTCATTCTATGGACCTGTCTAGCAAGGTAGATGCATTGTCCCATAAGATTGACCAACTAATGATAGGAGGACATGTCGTTAGCTCTTCCCAAGCACAAGTGTGTGCTATCTGTTCTAGCCCATCGCATCCTATTCATGAGTGCCCCTCAGCACCCCAATATCCCGAACTCGTGCAAGAACACATCAATGCTGCCCAAACACAGCCCAGACCGGGTAATGATCCATTTTCCAATACCTATAATCCGGGATGGCGGAATCATCCAAATTTTTTTTGGAGGCAGCAAGCTTCTAATACCTCCCAACCCTTCTCCCAAAATTTTCAAAACCCTCAGAATTTCCATCTCTACCGTCCCTCCACTCAATTTCAGCATCCTCCGCCTCCAACCCAAAGAAATACAGCCTTTGAGGAGAAGGTGTTGACTGTCCTTCAAGGTTTGGAGGCAAACACACAACTATTGCACTCTCACACGCAATCAATTGCTAAGCTAGAATTCCAAATAGGTCAACTAGCTAATGCATTAAACAAGTGAGAGGAAGGTAAGCTTCCAAGTCAACCAATGAGTAATCCTAGGGGACAATACGTGGCTCAAGAAACTCAACTAAATCATGAGCAAGCCAATACTTTGACTACCCTAAAGAGTGGACGTATAATAGATAATAAGGTTGGGGAGGGTAATAATAAGGAAGGAAAAGAAGAAGAGAAGAATGTATCACATGAAAACCCAAAACCTTCTTCAGCTAGTCCACCATCTACCACAACCCACATTCCAAAGGCTCCATTTCCTGAAGCACTTAATGCACCCTCTCCCTTTGGCAAGAAGGGAACTTCATTAGAAGAGATGATGGAGGTCTTCAAACAAGTTAAAATCAACCTCCCACTCCTTGATGCTATCAAACAAGTTTCCTCCTATGCCAAATTTCTCAAAGACCTTTGCACCCAAAAGCGGAAATCTAGAACACATGTGCCTAAAAAGGTCCTCCTAACTGAGCAGGTAAGTTCCATTCTCCAACACAACACCCCTCCAAAATTTAAAGATCCTGGCGCTCCCACTATTTCCTGTGTCATAGGAGATAACTTCATTGAACGAGCACTTTTAGATCTAGGGGCAAGTGTGAATCTTCTACCCTATTCAGTCTATGAAAAATTTGGGTTGGGTGAATTGAAACCTACCTCGGTATCTTTACAATTGGCTGATCGATCGGTGAAGATGCCAAGGGGGATGATTGAAGATGTTCTTATCAAGGTAGACAAATTCTATTTTCCAGTAGATTTTATCGTCCTTGACATGGAACATGTGCCCAACCTTAAAAAACAAATCCCTATGATTCTTGGTCGTCCCTTTTTAGCTACAGCCAATGCATGTATCAACTGTAGAACTGGGGCAATGGATATATCATTTGGGAACATGAAAATTAAGTTGAATGTGTTTCATGCCGCTGACCAACATGTGAGAGAAGACGGGTGTTGCCTAATTGATGAAATGGATGATCTTGTAGAGGAAGCCCTTCCCTATATCTTAGCAGATGACCCCCTAGAGGCATGCTTGGCCCATTTTGACATTGACAACTTTGACTTAGACAAGGCCATAGAAGAAGTCAACATCTTACTCGACAATCAATCTCCCATGAGTTCCCTTCCTTGGAAGATCCGACCTGAACCTCTTCCCCCCATTGCTAGCGCACCACTTTGTCCTTCCATTGATTCTCCACCTAAACTCGAGTTGAAGCCACTTCCGACAACTCTTAAGTATGCCTTTCTAGGACCAGAAGATACCCTTCCTGTAATCATCGCAGCCAACTTATCTACTGAACAGGAGGGTAAACTTTTAAGGGTGCTAGAAGAGAATAAACATGCCATAGGATGGTCTGTAGCCGATTTGAAAGGGGTTGACCCCTCCGTTTGTATGCATCGAATTCATCTCGAAGATGATGCAAAGCCCACCCGAGAAATGCAAAGAAGACTCAATCCTAACATGAAGGAGGTAGTCAAGAAAGAAGTGGTGAAGTTATTAGATGCCGGAATCATTTATCTAATTTCTGATAGTAAGTGGGTGAGTCCGACACAAGTGGTACCCAAGAAATCAGGTATCACTGTGGTTGAAAATACGGAAGGAGAATTGATACAAACACGCACAACCACGGGTTGGCGTGTGTGCATTGACTACAGAAAACTTAATTCAATGACTAGGAAGGACCATTTCCCTCTACCTTTCATAGATCAAATTTTGGAACGGTTGGCTGGTCAAGGTTTCTACTGTTTCTTAGATGGTTATTCTGGATATAATCAAGTACCTGTCTACCCGGACGATCAAGAGAAAACCACCTTTACTTGCCCATTTGGGACATTTGCATATAGGAGGATGCCTTTTGGACTATGCAATGCACCCGCAACCTTTCAACGATGCATGATGGCCATTTTTTCAGATATGGTGGAAAACTTTCTAGAAGTGTTCATTGATGATTTTTCAGTTTTTGGCCTATCTTTTGATGATTGTCTGAACAATTTGACCTTAGTTTTGAAAAGATGTAAGGAGACCAACCTAGTATTAAGTTGGGAAAAGAGCCATTTCATGGTTCAAAAAGGCATAGTTTTAGGACACGTCGTGTCCAAGAGGGGCATTGAAGTAGATAAAGCCAAAGTCGATCTTATTTCCAATCTCCCTCCACCCAAAACTGTGAAACAAATCCGATCATTCCTTGGCCATGCTGGTTTCTACCGTCGCTTCATTCAGGATTTCAGCAAGATTTCCAAACCCTTGTGCAATCTTCTTGCCAAGGACACTCCCTTTGTCTTTGATGTAGCATGCAAAGAAGCATTTGAAAATCTTCGCTCGAAATTGACCACTGCACCTATCATACGGCCTCCTAATTGGACCCTTCCATTTGAATCAATGTGTGACGCATCCGACTATGCAATTGGGGCAGTTTTAGGGCAACGGCTAGATAAAGTACCTCATGTCATCTATTACGCTAGTAAAGCACTCTCAGATGCACAATTGAACTACACCACCACTGAGAAAGAGTTACTAGCTGTAGTATTTGCGCTAGACAAGTTTCGATCTTACCTTTTAGGATCCAAGGTTACCGTATTCACTGATCATGCTGCCCTTCGACACCTTCTTGCAAAGAAGGACACCAAACCCCGTCTGATTCGATGGATTCTTTTACTACAAGAATTTGACCTAGAAATTCGTGACAAGAAAGGAACTGCAAATGTCGTAGCAGACCACTTATCTAGGATTCTTCTTGAGCCCTCTAAGAATACCTCACCTTTACATGATGCTTTCCCAGATGAACAATTATTTAGGGTACAAGGAATGAAAACGCCATGGTTTGCAAACATTGTAAATTACCTGGCCATAGGACGAATTCCTGATGATTGGTCAACTCAAGACAAGAACCGATTCTTTTCACAAGTGAAATTCTATTATTGGGATGATCCCGATCTATTCAAGTATTGTCCCGATCAAGTAATCCGTCGATGTGTCCCCGAATGCGAATTTCAAAGTATTCTTTCATTCTGCCATTCACAAGCTTGTGGGAGACATTTTGGGGGTAGAAAAACTGCAGCAAAAGTTTTACAGAGTGGATTTTATTGGCCCACTCTTTTCAAAGATGCCCATAACTTTTGCCAAACTTGTGAACGGTGCCAACGGATGAGTACCATCTCCCGTAGAGATATGATGCCTCTCAATCCTATTTTAATTATAGAAATATCTAATGTCTGGGGTATTAACTTTATGGGCCCTTTTCCACCATCCTTTGGTTTCGAATATATTCTTGTAGGGGTTGATTATGTTTCAAAATGGGTAGAAGCTGTCGCCACTAAAACTAATGACCACAAGGTTGTGATTAAATTTTTACATGAAAACATCTTTTGTCGTTTTGGCAGACCCCGAGCCATCATCAGTGATGGGGGATCTCATTTTTGCAACCGGTCTTTCGAGGCTTTGGCTCGCAAATATAACATCACCCACAAAGTTGCTACCCCATATCATCCCCAAACGAGTGGACAAGTCGAGGTATCCAATAGGGAGTTAAAACACATCTTAGAGAAAACGGTACATTCCGATAGGAAAGATTGGTCTCAAAGGATAAATGATGCACTCTGGGCCTATCGTACTGCCTACAAAACTCCTATTGGCATGTCTCCCTACCGATTAGTTTTTGGAAAAGCTTGTCACTTACCGGTAGAACTTGAACATAGAGCTTTCTGGGCTATCAAAAAGATTAACTTAGAGATGGCAGTAGCTGGTTCTCACCGAAAACTCCAACTAAGTGAACTTGAAGAATTGCGCAATGAGGCTTATGAAAATGCTAAAATTTATAAAGCAAGGACTAAGGCTTTTCATGATAAAAAAATTCGAGTAAACTGGAATATTACAGATAAAGCCCGTGAGGTACTAAAGTAAATATCCACAACCCTCGAAATTCTGCAGATAAAATGATTTTGAATCAGTAAACAGGTCCTTTCGACCAATCCTTGGAAACTACTAGTCTTTGCAATATTTTGTTGATCCGAACCTTTAGCTTGTGTACGGTCCAGATTTCACCGAGCACTCCAGTATAAATAAGTCTTACAACTCCCTAACGGAAACTTAATGACTTCAACTTGAATTGCATCTTGACCTAGGATTTGGGCTGACTTAGTAAATAAAACCATGTGTGCTTTGAAATTCTTATCATTTTTGTATCTTAAATTAGATTTTAATAATACTAAAAAAAAGAGTTTTTGAAATTCTTTACTAGTATGCATTTGGAATTTGATTTTCACTTCATAGATCAATCGATAAAAAATAATAATAATAATAATAAAAGAATAAAAATAATCATAACAATAAATGATTTATTTTAATATTGAAGTTTGTGGGTATCTTTACTGGAAATCCTCACGAGACTATAACTCGTCCACTAGGGTAACCTAGGGGTTTAAAGCCTTGTTGCATATGGTAAATGCTATCGCGATGCCTGCGAAAGTGAGTTAGAGTTTCTTCTTTTCTAATTTTATTTTGCTCGAGGACTAGCAAAATGTAGGTTTGGGGGTGTGATAAGTGCTAAATAATGTACAAATTTATCTATTTTACATAGCACTTATTATTATTGTTATGCACATATTTTAAATATTAACAGAAGAAAATGTGTTTCCCCTCTCATTTCATTTTAATAAATTATTAGAGGTAATTCAAGTTTGGTTTAATTTTCTATATTGATTTAGTCTAATGTGTGTGCAGGTCGAGTCACCCCATTCACAAACTAGTCCCAATCTGTTTCATGTGTGGACTACTTTCTCCCACATCTGCATGAAGCTATTCATTCCTTTGTCCATTTCCCCGTGTGCATCAAGCTTCCCAACCTAGCAAAATAGAGGCCTCTCCCATTTTCTCCACGTGTCCAAACTTTCTTTATTTTAGATTCAAAGCCCTTCCAACCTACCCGAATGGACCCAACCACTTTTCTAAAAAAAGGAAGAAGAAATATAAATAATAAAAAAATCACATATCCTACTCATTCCCGTATTCATCTCCCACATCATATTTACTCTCTTTCCCTCCCTGTTTTGGAACATACCGGGTGATCCCTTCCGCATCGGCCCGCGTCCCCGCCTCCTCACGGCTACCTACTTTCCCAGCAAAATAGAGCAAGAAAAAGAACGATCTTCCCCTCCAATCCAGCGCCCGAAGCAGGGGATTTCTCTTCCCAAAAATCGGCAGATCACCCAACCCGATCCTCCATTCCTTCCACTTCCTCCCAACCGATTCACAAATCCAACATCACTCCCTCTGGATCACGTCCAAAAAAAAAAATCCCCTGTTTCAAGATCAAATCCATTCCCAGCCGGCTCCAAACCAGCGCCCAAAGATTTCATCCCAACCAAAATCCTCTCTTTCTTTCCTTCCCAGCAGCCATAGCCAGATCCTCCGCACGTTCCCACTTCTCCCGCGATGCATCCAGCTGGGCATTTTCCGCATCCAAGCATCTGTGGCAACGTCGTCATCCCCGAGTGTTCCGCCATCAGTCAATCTAGCCAGTGACCGAGTGGAAGACCAATCTCATCCGCGATGCAATCTCCCCCGCTTCCGCCCAACTTCCAGCCATCCCGGGCTCACAGATCATCTCCCAAATCCTCTCTTTCCATTCTCCTTCCCAGCACTGAAACAGGGGAGATCTTCTTCCCAAAGCAGCCAGCCGGTGACTTCTTTCCTTCCCAGCACACCGAAGCAAATCGTCCCGGATTTGATCTCCTCCCGCGATGCAATCTTCCCAGCATCCACGGATCTCAACCGCATTCAACCCAGCTTCTTCCAATCCATTTGCAGCCACAGCCATTACGGGATACGATCACAGCTCCTTCCATTTTCAGGGATCCCAGCACCCAATGCGCCCAGCCGTGTCCGAGATCTCCTCTGCGTGCCAGCCTCTGCAAGGCATACCTACCACGTCCAGCTCCTTCCCCTTTGATTCCGATGCCAAACAGGGGAAAGAGGGATTTGATACGGGGTGCTCTTGAAGATATAAAAGGAGGCCACGGTTGGAAGAAGAGGGGGGAGGCTCTGTTTCGGTGAAGAAGAAGAAGAAGAAGAAAGCCGAGAGAAAGAAATAAAAAAAAGAAAGAGAGGGGGAGGAAAGAGAATATTTTGTGATAGTTTGGGAATAATGGGAGGTGAAGGCTTTCATTTGAAGATGGGAGGTCGTCCGGAAGCCATGCGCGGCTAAACGTCTAGTCTAGGGCTGGATGAAGCCCTAGCAATGTATCAGGGCATTGTAGTTCTTATTTTTATTATTATTTTGGAGCTTGTTTAAATTTTTATTTTCAATGAAATATTCCTTTATGATATTTAAACTTTGAGCATGCTAGTTACTAATCATGTTTGCTAAAGTAGTCTAAGATGATTCATGCCTAGGAAGATGAAGTGTGCTGCATCCTAGATTAGCATACTTAGGTAGATACTTCATGCTACACCGAAGATGGATCTTCCTAACACTCTTTATGATTTTATTTTAAAAGGCTTGTGGCCAAATTGCATGCCTCTCCAAAAGACAAAAATTAAGAACACAATCCTTGATGCAATGCTATGTGGTGGATTCCAAACCCTAGATCTATTTACTCTGATCAATTCCAATTCGCACTCATAGTTTAATTTAGTTAAATCAAGTTAGCAAATCCTTCTTTTTGATTTATTTTGAAAGAAAAATAACTTGTCTCCAATCCCTGTGGACCGACATCCGTAATCACTATCCTACAGGATACGTGCTATTGCGTGGTTTACTTTTGAAATTGAAAGAACCGATCACCACTTTGAATGATTTTAAATGCATAAGACCTAGCTTTTACAACTCAACCTCTCCATAATTAAATCCATGGATCTATCTTGGCCATTGTGTCAACAACTTATAGGTCCCAAGTGTCGTAGGACTTAAATCTCCGGGCATTATCGGGCAACGAAGATATGACCTTTGAATCCCTAGCATCCCAGGAGCTAAACCTCCGGGTACTTCCATCCAATGAAGCTACAACATACGGGTCCATTGCACTACTGGAGCTAAACCTCGGGGTACTCCCGACCAGCGAAGCTACAACCCAGGTTCTTTCCATCTTGGTGGGCAAACCTACGAGTACTCTGGGCCAGCGAGTCTACGCCCTATGGATCCTTGACATCTGGGGATTTAAACCTTTGAGTACTCCTAAGCTAGTTGCCTACACTCTTAAAAAATCAAAGTCTTCAACCTCGGCCTAACAACGCTAAGCATGGGGGGCAAGGCCCTAATGACATGCAGAAAGCAGTCCCTCACCTTAACCTTAGGAAGAGCTACCAAAGATCCTTCCAACTGACTAGAAGCCAACACATCGGCCTCAACAACGATAAGACATCCTCAGATACTCAAGCAAAAAAAAGCAAACACTCAAATATAATGAGGTACAAGCAAAATTAGAAGGCCTCATGTCAGCAGTCGTGATTAAATTTAGCTGATAAACGGGGGGCAAGCATCTAGCGGCCGAACTTAAGCCATACCAGCTCTCAAATCGATCCTAGAGGACTGCTATCTTAGGGACCTCTAGCATCTCTTTGCCAAATTGTATGTGTTTAAACCATTTAAATACAAAGAGGATTTGAATCCATCCATGCAAGATGAGCTAACCTTCTGCAAGTGGAAGAGCTGATTTCCAGCTGGCCGACCTCTCCAGCAGATCGAAGAACAGACCTTGTACAAGTTGTAGAGTTGACTTTTAGCAGCTCTCAGAATTTGATCACTGTAGTTCTCAAAATACAAAGGGTTCAAGGCTTAGACTAGTTGAGGTTTATGCACCTCGTCGCACTCCCAATCCGTGAATTTAAGAAATGGGCAAGACGAGATTTGCCCAGACCTGGCTACAATTGGCAAATTTGACTAATTCCTTTTTTCGAGCTCGAAAAAATGCACGAACTCATAAATAGGTGGTTTGTGATATGGCTTAAATTCCACTTGTCTATCATGGGTCAACACATAGCTTGGCAGAAGGCCAATTTCAGTGGAGGTCTTATTTTCTGGTCGATGGAGATAAGGAAAGTTAGGAGATAGTTTTATACTTAGACTTGGACTCTTCAAGAGTCCAACACCATGCTTATGTATAAAAAAGAATTCTTCATCTATAAAAAGTGCTCAATCCCTAATGTATGTAGGGGACACGAGCTATTCTACACCATGCTCTTTTTTCTCCTTTGTTATTCCCAATATCTTGTTGACTTGGATATCAGAGGGTACAGCTGAAGCCAATCTAATGAGCTTTTTTTGCTTCTCTTTCTTCTTGTGTGCAGGCACTTTTCAAGCCTTCACAATTTTCAGGTTCGTGTGCCTCCATTGCAAACCAGCGCTTCGTCTTCCACTGTAACAGACTCATCGGTGCCTCCTCATTTTTAGATCACTAGATTGGATTTGGGCATCAACAAAATTGGTCACATGTCCTCTTTTCTACGTGGCTTCATCTCAACCAGCACGTGACAAGATGAACAAGCATTGCTAGATTCCATCCATGGGCGACATTAGACACCTTGTAAATTAATCATGACCACTATTTTGATAACATTAATTACACGTTTTCATTGTAGACTCCGAATGATTCCATCGTGCTTTTGCCGCGTAGCTACAGTAAGATTTGATGCCTTACTAATTGTTTTTAATACTTGTCGTATCCTTAAGTACTCACCACTGCACTAAAAGATGCAATGTCTGCATAAAAAAACAACAAGCCACATCTCAATAGGATAAATCTTCCAGAAGTTTGAAAAAAAAAGTCTAAATACAATATAAAAAATTCAGGAATTAAGAATTCCTTATTCTGCACCCTTAAGCTACAGGTATGGACTGTTGGCTTTCGCCTTGCATGATGATGTACGTTCAATTGGCGTTAAGCATCTCAACACATATGGAGTGTGATGCTAAGATAACGCACTTTCATGGATGTGATACCTGCGAGGTCCATCGGAGATCAAGTCATCACGTTATCCGGACGAGCTTATGATATATTTCAATATCGACGGTAAGATTTAAGATATGGGCTCATTTGATTCCAAAAAAAAAAGAAAAAGAAAGAAGAGTATAGGCAACGAAAAAGTAATGAGATGCCTCTTATTTAGTTAGAATTTTCAAAGAAGAAAGATGGAAAAATTGTATTTTCATGGAAATATGACTCCCACATTTTATGGAAAAGTTTTTTTTCATGAGAACTTTTCCATGAGGTGGGAATCACTTCATGTTTATTTTTTTCCAAAAAAATTCCCCTATTCAGGATCATAGGAAAGTTGTGACTTTGCTGCGGGCTCTGATTCAGGGAGGGGTGGAGAAGTCAGGGGAAGAGGCTAGTGAGCAGCCCACAATGTCTGGGCCAAACCTCACTCTATTGTGTTAAATGAAGATTATAGCATGGAATTGTAGGGGGCGGCTAAGCCTTCATTTTGTCGTCCTTCAAAAGATTAGTTCAGCTTCATTGCCCTGAGATTTGTTTTCTATGTGAAACACGGGTGTCCGGAGAAGTTCTACGTCGGGTGCAGCGATGTTTAGCAGCTGATTGAGAATCTTTTGAAGTTGAATCCCAGGACTTGTCTGGAGGTATTTTAATGTTGTGGAAGCGAGGCGTTGCCTCTGTAGATGTCTTTCGTCACTGTTCTCAGCAGGTTGTGATGGTAATTTCGGAACCAAATGAACCCCCGTGGGTCTTGTGTGGGGTCTATGCTAGCACTGATTACCGGACAAGGAGAGTCCTTTGGGGTGAGCTGTCATGTTTATTGACTCAGGGGGTGCCGACAATGGTAGTGGGTGATTTTAATTGGGTGCTTGGCCCCAATGAGAAACGAGGTGGGAGGATCTACTCTGATTCAGTGGACAGGAGGGAGTTTCGGGAGTTTCTGGATGTTACTGGCCTAGTGGACCTTAGCTTCACCGGACCACGTTTTACTTGGTGCAACAATCAGTCTGGACGAGCGAGAGTGTGGGAGCGGCTTGACAGAGCTATTGCATCCCCGGATTGAATTCAGCGGTTCCCAGCTTACCAGGTTAGCCATCTTGCTCGAATTGCCTCAGATCACTGTTCTCTTTTGATTTCTACAACCTCGAGCTCCAGTCATTATAGCCCATTCCGTTTTGAGAAGCTGTGGTTGTCATACCCACAATCTTGGGAAGTGGTCAGAGGGGCTTGGGAAGTGCCAGTACAGGGGAATGCTATGCAGAGGGTGTCGCGCAGATTGGAGCTTACTAAACGTCGCCTTCGCAGATGGAATCGGGAGGTTGTAGGCAACGTATTCCGGAGGCTGGAGGAGGTGGAGGGGTTGATTGTGGATCTCCAGGGGAGGGAGGACCGTGAGGGGGAGCTTGAGGAGGATGAGATGGCAGACCTACGACGACACTTGTCCTCCCATCACTCATTGTTGCATTAGCAGGAGAATTTTTGGAGGCAGAAGTCGAGGGTATAGTAGGTCAAGGAGGGAGATCGGAACACCAGTTTTTTCCACCGATCGACAGTCATCAGGAGGTAAAGGAATATGATACGATCACTGAGAGTTGGGGTGGGACAGCGGGTGGAGGAGGATTCTGCAGTGAGACGGGTGTTGTTTGATTTCTTCAGGACTAGATGGACGGAGGTAGAGGAGCCCTTTGAGCTTGACCGGCTCCCCAGGCCGGCTGTCAGAGTTGAGGAGGCAGATAATGCAGCATTGATTCGACCCGTGTCCGATAAAGATGTGCAGGAGGCGGTATGGGCTCTAGCAGAGGACAAGGCCCCAGGTCCAAACGGGTTTCCACCCTTCTTTTTTCGAAGATATTGGAGTATTATTCGGAGGTCGGTGGTGGAGGCAGTGCAGCTATTCTTCAGTCGGGCGGTGATGGCAGATGGCTGGCAGGCTACTTATATCATCCTGATACCGAATCGTCAGGATGCATCGGAACCGGGCCACTACAGGCCCATTAGCTTGTGCACCACTTTGTATAAGATAGTGACGAGGCTCATGGTTGGGAGAATGAAGACTTTGCTGCCTAGCATTATTAGTCAGGAGCAGGGAGCGTTTGTGGGAGGGAGGAGCATATCAGACAATATCTTGTTAGTGCAGGAGATGATGGGAGACCTACAGAGAGCCCCGAGAAGGAGGGGTTTGATGGCAGTGAAATTGGACATGGAGCGTGCTTATGATCGGATCCGCTGAGCCTTTCTCAGATGGGCACTGGAGAGTTTTGGCTTCCATCCGACCTGGATTGACTGGGTTTTTGGCTGTGTGCAGGGGCCTAGCTTCTCCATATTGGTCAATGGTACGCCTTCGCTTTTTTTTCGAGCCACTATGGGGCTCCGCCAGGGATGCTCTTTGTCCTCATACCTTTTTATCCTATGCTCTGATGCCCTTTCTCGTGCACTACGTGTAGCTTGTGAGAATCGGGAGTTGGATGCCTATAGTCCAGCCCCTGGTGCTCGCCCCATTTCTCACTTGCTTTTTGCAGATGATTGCCTGCTACTTACCAGGGCGAGGGTGAGGGACGCACGAGCTCTCCAGAGAGTGTTGACTGAGTACTCTGGGACGTCCGGACAGAGGATTAATCTCCGGAAGTCATCTATACATTTCAGCCCGCGCACGGAGCGGAGGGTGCGACGAGAGATCAGGGCGATATTGGGGATGCAGGAGCAGGAGGGAGCACTGGACTACCTTGGGGTCCCCATCACAGGGAGGAGATTGCGAGTGGCGGAGTGCTCTACTTTGGTGCAGAGGATGCAGAGTAGATTTGAGGGTTGGAGGGCCTCATCTCTCGATTCTCTTTCTATGATGGGCAGGTTGACGCTGGTCAGGTCTGTTCTCTCTTCCATGCTTGTTTACCTTATGGCCCATACTGTTGTGCCGAAGACGATTTTGATGGGGATAGAGCGGCTTATGCGTGGCTTCTTGTGGGGCTCCTTGGGGAGAGGCCACGGGGTACATCTGGTGGCCTGGGGAAGAGTTTGTTTGTCCCTGGGCGAGGGTGGCTTGGGGGTGCAGTCACTTCTGGCGAGGCGGGAGGCGCTCCTAGCGCGGCGGGCAGTGCAGATTGTTCTGGAGCCTCAAGGACTTTGGAGTCAGGTCATGATAGCGAGATATGGCCGGGCAGTCCCTGCTGGCCCGGCGGTGGGGAGACGGAGGACCTCCTTCATGTGGCGGGAGGTTGGGAGGTATTTGCCTATAGCCCTGGCGCACACTAGATGGTTGATTGGCGACGGTCGGAGCATTGACGTGATGGAGGATCCATGGGTGGATGCACTTCCGTTGAGTTTGTGGCCGACGATGGCGGTGAGGGGGCAGAGGGGTTACGGGTGTGCGACCTCATGTTGCCGGGGGTGGCAGAGTGGGATGAGGAAAGACTGGGCCAGTTATTTCGGGGGCACTTAGCCGAGCGAGTACGGGCTCTTCCTGTTCCGGGATCAGCAGGGCCAGATGTCAGGGTATGGAGCACCACTTGCAGGGTCAGAGTTAGGGTGGGTGATGTTTCTCGGGTCCTCCAACAGGGATCAGAGCCGGGCAGGGACTGTGGCTGGGTCTGGAGATTTGGGCTGCACCAAAGGTTTGCACTCTTCCTCTGGAAGGTGGCCTGGGACCGTCTGCCGACGAGCTGGGCGCTGAACCGACGTGATGTTAGTATCCCCTCTGTGTGTCTGTCTTGTGAGGTGGATGAGTCAGTGGATCATGCACTATTCCAGTGCGTTTGGGCGAGGTGGACTTGGAGGCTGTCCGGGATCCCGGAGGGTGCCTGGAGCCGGAGGGATTGTTTTTTGGAGGAGGTTCGGCGGTGGTCTAGCTCCCCTCAGATGCGCCTTGTGGCTATTCGAGCGTCCTGCACAGCGTACTAGGTATGGCTGGCCAGGAACGCCCGAGTTTTTGGCGAGCTCCGTCTGTCCCCACGGTTTGTGATGGAGCGGGCTCGGACACAGGCAGCATAGCTTCTTCATGCAGGATTGGATGATAGATCTTTGATAGCTCGGGACATCTGGGGCCCCCATACTGCTTTGGCAGCTTCTCACACGGTGTTTTTCACCTGGGAGCCCCCACCCCCGAGTTTCCTCAAGGTCAATTTTGATGGTTCGGTCCTGGATGGAGGCAGGAGAGGAGGGGCAGGTTTTGTTATCAGGGGACCGAGCTCTACCATGGTGGCAGCGGGGGGGGGGTGTCAGATCTTTGACACCTCGGTCCTAGGGGCAGAGCTGCGAGCGGCTTGGCTAGGATTGCGATATGCGCGATGAGTGCTTCGGGCGAGCTCTATCCTCCTGGAGGGCGACTCGTCCACGGTGATCAGCAAGGCCCTCACAGTGATGGAGGAGGAGTGCATCCTCTGCTTCGCGATATAGGATCGATAGTAGGGGAGGGGATCACCTTTCGGGCTATGCATATATATCGGGAGGCCAACGGGGCCGCGGACTGGGTGGCGGCGTATGTGGCTAGCCACTCGGGAGACACTCTATGGGTTGGTGAGGATGACTTGCCCGGTGCATTCTGGAACATTTTGTTTGCAGATTCGTCTGGGTGTATTCGTACCCGACTTGTATGAAATACCTGTTTTAGCCAAAAAAAAAATTCTACAGCATTAAAGAGACATTTAAGAACTAATTTTTATTAAAGGTACAAGAGAAATTATACATAACTTTCCAACAAAAGTGGATGATCAACCAAACATAAACAATTTAGAAATCTGTCACTTTTCCATATCTAACCAAATATGCCAAATATATATTTCCAGATATTTTTTTTATAATTTTTTTTAAAAAAATTATATTCTGAGAATGTTTTTCGTAGACCAAACAAGCCCATAATATTTATGGATTTCCCATTCTCAAGTTCACTAATTTTAAGGAGCGATGCCACTTTTCCAATAAATCACATAAGAATTGGCTTATATCATCAGCCCTAAATTTTTTGGGTGCTTTATCCCAAGAATCTCAAACTCTGCGGCCCTCGGAATTTGAGACATGATACCTTTAAACGAGCACATCTTTCAAAGATTCGAAGTACGCTTTGGTCATCTCGGCCTCAATATTGCAGACACCCCCACTACGATATTCGGAAGACAAGATCATCTGAGCGCTATATTCTTCCTTTGTCGCTTTCTATCAGACCACTCCTCGATCACGACCATTCATTCGGTGTTCTCTTCGGCACAGCGATGATAAATACCCCGCGGCACCTCCGCTCGGCATACACTTGCACGAGCACAGTCACCCTATGATCGGACATGGACGGCCGGATGGTTTCCTTGCAGAGGATTCTCGGATCGATCAATCGGTGGACCTCATCCCCGATCGTTCCCCCAATCATGTAAGACATCCATCGAGCGAGCGATGGGGAACGTCCCCTCCGCCCGATCCGTGGGCCCCATCTTTGGGATCTCCGGCCACGTACACACCAAACCAAATGACGAAATTACCCCTCACTCGCCAGAGCCTCCGTCAGGACTCAGGAGTGGGCTGTCATGTCATTTTAACAAATACCTCGTTCCTCGGAACGGACTGACAATGACTGACTTGCTTTTACGCTGACACATTTGTACCCTAATTAACCCAAATGCCCTTGCTCGCATCCATGCACCGCTTTGCGCGACGGATGGATAGCGGCCCCGCTGTCGCCACCGTATGACCAAGATCAGACGTCTGATAATGCGTACGGAGAACGATCCATCGCAGTTCTGATGAGATCAGACAGCGACAATTGAGCCTGTTGATGAAGGATAGATTGGTCATTTTGCCGAGAGGAGAGACGAATTGGTTTCCCAGCTGACAGATCAAAATGACCATAAAGTCCTCGTGCGGGGCCCCCCCGGGACCGGAGTTGGGGCGGACTCCTGGGGCTGCCAACGGAAAACAAGGGCAAATATATCAGGGTGATTCCGATATTTTGAGAGAAAACGAGGGCTTGTTCCTGTCGATGTCTCCAACAAGGTTACTATGATAGTTCGCAGCCGAATCGATGTCCCAGAAAATATTCTTTCTTACGGAATTTAATTTATTACTTTATGTATCTATTAAAAAAAAAAGCACGGAAAAAAGCTCCGTGTAAGTCTTATATACAACCATCATCGGGTATACACTTTGTATTTGATGAAGACCGTCCGATTGGGTTTGATGTTACCGTACTTCGACGGATTTAGACGGCGCCGTTTAATTTCGAGCAGTCGTCCGCTAGACTTAGCGGCAGATACTAGCTTCTAGTCTCCTAACTATATTTCCGTATTTTGTATCTACCGTGTATCGCTCTTCGTAACCGGCGCCTGTGTTCCGTCGCATAAAAATCTCTGTGCGGATGCAAGATCTACCGTTGAAATTTACACCAGAAGCCAATAATGGACGGACACGATACACTCTTTTCGACCGGATGGAGTACACGCGCATAGAAATTTCAGCCCGCATAAGATTACAAAGCCTGGGCCGATAACGTTACTCCAATGTATGTGGTAATAGTCCCACGCACGAGCCAGGGTACGTATCTGAGTGGAGTTCAAATATGAAGCAATAATTTATTTTTATTTATCTTATTTCAATGTTTTTACCCTTATTATAAATAGGGCACGGCTGTCAGCTACAACCTATCAAGTTTTTTAACTCGCCGCGCGTCTCTTTTGGGTTTCTCCCTCTTTTGCTTTCCTGACCTCTTTCTATCTTCTTTCCGAGGGATCGGTGTAGGGGTTTGGGAAATCGAATGTTTGGATTAAAGGAGAAGGAATCGAGCGGCGGTCCGGAGTGTTGAGAAGAAGGAAAAAAAAAGAAGACGGTGTTTGAGTTTTTTTTTTTTTTTTGGATGGAATCCGATTCGAGGAGGTGGTAGAAGAGTAGGTTGGGGATTCTCTGGCGTCTCTCGGCTCGGCGATTGAGGGTTTTGAGAGAGAAGGAGCGGGGGGAGAGGATTGTGTCGGTTGGATTGGTGGGAATCATGTCGCAGAACAACTGGGAGGCTGATAAAATGTGAGCTTTTTACGCGGTTGCTTCTTTGAAATCTCTGTTTCGTTGTGGATTTTTGTAGCGTTTTGTATATTTAGTGTTCGAGATTTTTGGTTATCCAGTTTTCGTGTCTCCTTCGCCGTTTTCTGACGGAGTTTTTCTTGCGTCTTTGGTACCCATTACTGTAGGGTTGTCGTCTAGGGTTTCGATGGGGTTGCGGTGCGCGTGCGGATTTTGTTCCAGGACTTCGCCATTCTTTTCCGATTTTTTTAATCTTTTTACTATTTTCTTTTTTAAGAACCGAGATTGTAGGGTTGTCTTCTAGGGTTTCGATGGGGTTGAAGTGCGCGTGCGGATTTTGTTCCAGGGCTTCGCCATTCTTTTCCGATGTTTTAATCTTTTTACCATTTTCTCTTTCAAGAACCGAGTTTTTGAGAGTTTCAGCGTCTTTTCTTGCTTGGGGTTAGGGTTTAGGGCAATTTGGTGCAGTTTTAACAAAATATTTTATTGTTTTAAGGAAATCATTTTTGTTGCTCCTTGTAACGTTTTTGTCCCTTTTTTTTCTCCATTTAGAATCAATTTTCTGGATGGTCCTTATTGGATTCGTGCATTCCTTTTATCTTGGACTGCAAGTTCCGAAGTTTTTCTTTGGTGGACTCTTTGTAGCTTTCGCATCAAGCAACGGGGAATTTAAAATATCCTTGCTTTTTTTTTTCTTTTCTGCTACATCATTCCGTTGATGTTCCTGTTAGGGTTTTTTTGCCCCATCCCTCCGTACTTCTTGTTTTACTCTATTCCTGTAGGTTTTTGCTTAAGAAATAAGTTCTTTCTTTCCGTTTTTTCTTTGCACTTGGCATGTCTCTCCCCCTGTATTAGCCATTCTTTACTCTATGACTGATTCTGTAATCTTCTGTGGAATGTTCAAAACAGGCTGGATGTGTATATTTATGATTATTTAGTTAAGAGAAATCTGCAAGCAACCGCAAAGGCCTTCCAAGCTGAAGGGAAGGTATCTTCTGATCCCGTTGGTAAGTTGCAGTGAAACTTTGGGAAGCCATGGAGGTTATTAGTACTTTCTTTGTACCTGGATTTTCTTTTATGAAATAGATGTATGCCATGACTGCCTAATTTTTCAGCAATTGATGCTCCTGGCGGTTTTCTCTTCGAGTGGTGGTCTGTTTTTTGGGATATATTTATTGCAAGGACAAATGAAAAGCATTCTGATGTCGCTGCGTCTTACATAGAGGCAAGTTTTTCTGGCCTTTCATTGTTTTTTTTGGTAAAAAATATACTTTATTTTTTTGGCAAGATTGTGCAGTTATATGCTGTAAGTTGTTTATTATTTATCTAGGGAAAAGGTTACATGCAGTGCTTTTTGGTAACATGTTGCTTGTTTTCTTTAGCTGATTATTGCTAAAATCGAACGAACTTTTGTTGCGTACGCTTTCTAATTATGACGGTAATGCCTCTCGGGCTGTCTTTATGCATCTAACAGATCAGATATTGAACATCTATTTAACCTTGTAGAATCACTGATTTGGCTTCATTACACCACAATGGAATTTCGAGATGCTTAAAAGTGCATCGTTCATTGATTTCGTTCTAGGCATGTAAGCAGCAATACTTCATCATCTCTCTGTTTGGTTCCCCTTCTGTAGTTTCTGCTGGATGCTGTCGTCTGTTATAGTATACCGAGTAGCATTTACTGCTGTGGGCTTTTTCACGTTGCAGTAAGTCATCTTTTTTATTCCAAATCAGGAGTATAATAGATGATAATTCTCTGGTCTCTGGTTCAAATGCTTGTGTTTGTATGGCTGCTTCATATCTTCTTCGCTCTATTTTTATTCACGTTGAAAGGAAAATTGGGTATTGCAATGTAATGTGTTTGATAAACGATACTGTCAAAAAGATGTTCTCTGTCTCAAGAAGTTTGCAATTTCTAAGGTGTGCTGATATAATTATGCATGTTATAGGCTTTTTTCTTTTATAGGCCATGTTTGATCTGGTAGTTTTAGACTACTACATTTTGGACATCAACATCCATAATCTTTTGCAATGGCAGACTCAACATGCTAAACCAAGAGAGCAGCAGCAGCAGCAGCCGCCTCAACAGCAGCAGCAACAACATCAACATATTCAAATGCAACAAATTCTGTTACAGAGGCAGCAGCAGCAGCAGCAGCAGCAGCAGCAGCAACAGCACCACCAGCAGCAGCAGCAGCAGCAGCAGCAGCAGCAGCAGCAGCACCACCACCACCACCACCACCACCACCAGCAGCAGCAGCAGCACCAGCACCAGCACCAGCAGCAGCATCAGCAGCAGCAGCAGCAGCAGCAACAACAGCGTAGAGAGGGAGCTCATCTTCTAAATGGCACTGCAAATGGGCTGGTTGGCAGTGATTCTTTAATCCGTCAGAGTCCTGGAACTGCTAATGCCTTGGCAGCAAAAATGTACGAGGAACGATTGAAGTTGCCACTTCAAAGGGATCCTATGGATGACACATCTATGAAGGTATTCCTCTAGCCTGACATGTATTGTTTATTCTTTCTCTCTTTGCTTAAATAGTATTTACTTGCTTATCAATCAATATTTTGTCATCTGGGCAATTAAATTGCAGCAAAGATTTGGGGAAAGTGTGGGTCAGCTAGGGGATCCAAGCCATGCATCAATGTTAAAGTCAGCTGCAACATCTGGACAGCCTTCAGGGTATTGGTCCTAAATCCTGCATGACATTCCATTATTTAATTAGTATAAATTATCACATTTAGTGTTATCTTCTCTACTGGTGATTGTGATAAAATATATATGCATTTATACTTGTGCATTTGCACATATTTGAGAGATGGGTGAAATGTCTCAAACAACTATTCTAGATCTGCCATCTGATCATGTTTTCATCTCAGCCAAGTTTTGCATGGTTCATCTGGAGGCTTATCGGGGGCTTTGCAGCAGGTTCAGGCTAGGAACCAACAACTTCCTGGATCAACACAGGTTGGTCTCTAGTGTGATGTAATTACTGTTTTTGTTTATGTTGTTGCTGGTGTGACTGAATATGTGACAGGATATCAAGACTGAGATGAATCCAGTTTTGAACCCGAGAGCTGCAGGTCCTGATGGATCGCTAATTGGAATTCCAGGTAGTAGCTGTTTAAATTCTAAACTCTTTAGGTCATTTTAATTTGTTTACATAACTAAAATGTGTATAACCATGTTTGCGTACCATACCTGTATATCATTCTCAAATGTTTACATGAATTGTGTAATGTTTTCAGTACTTTGTTTCAATTAAGATTTGGCAGGTTGCTTGTTTTCTAGTTTTATCCTGTAATTGTACTTTTGCTTGTGCTCTGTCATTGTCCATTTGCTCCTTGAAGCTTATGGTTGTGTTGTCATTTAACTGTTCCAGTTAGGGGCCATGAACTATAAGTCTTATGTCAGTTGCGTTATTTATCACTTGAGTTTGATATATTATTCAGTTGCAGTTTGAAGCGTTTTAAAGGTTGATATAGGTTATTGTGTTCTTAGGCTGTATAATAACAGTGATTGCAATCATCGCAGGGTCTAATCAAACTGGGAACAATTTGACTTTGAAAGGATGGCCGCTTACAGTAAGTTTTATTTTCATGATATGTAAATTTGTGAATTTCATCTGTTTTTCTTTCTCATGTTCTGTATGTCCTCCATTATTTTCAAACTCTATAATCTGTGCAATGCATGTATAGCTACAGTAGAATCTCCTAGATGTGTCGCAAAACATCCCACTGTCATCTTTCCACCACGTCATTTGTCTTATTCTAATTTCACTATAAACATTTTAGTTTGTGCCCATTTATTTTCCCCCTTAAATATAAGTTGAAGGTGATGTAAGTAATCTCTTTATGGTAGTTCTTGACTTCTTGACCATCAATTGATGAATGTGTTTCATTTCTTATTTAATGTCAGTCAATGTTGCATTCCACATACTCACGAACTTTGATTGCCTTGTTCTCTTGTGGTAAAACCAATTTGTCTCCTTCTTTAGTTGAATATGTGAACAGATATTCCTAAACAATGCATGCCACAGGGTTTTCTATTGCATTTTTGCAATTATGGCAAATTTTAAGCAAATCCTTAATGTGGCCTGCTTTTATGGGAATCTGCATTCACTATACCATATATGCAAATTTCTTTGGTCCTTTGTACTGTATGGTAACCATTATGGATAATCATTGCATTTTTCATTCTGTTTTCCTTGTTGGCTTACAATTAATTGCTTTTCCTGGATCTCTAAATTCTATGATATTACCTTCCAAGATTCCAAGCCCTTGTGCGTGAAAGATTCACATATCCTTAAAGCACAATTTGCTTACTACCATGTCTATTTTTTTTATTTTTGCATATGGACACTTGTAGCACTTCGTTGATTGGTTCTATAGCATATTCAAACATTATTCTGCAAATGCAAGTAGTGTTGTTTTTGGGTTTCAATCCCCTTGCCCAAAAAAAAACTGTTGAGCTTTGAAGTCTCTATATAAGCACCTTTGGTTATGTATCATTTCGCTACCTTGAGCTTAGTGTGAGCTCTAAAGTGTCTTTGTAGGCAACTTTGGGTATATATCATTTCACTACCTTGAGCTTAGGCACCTTTGATTTCTCCTATAGATTCTCTTTCACAGCATCCAGAGCCACTAAACTTCTATTTGGTGGAAAAACCCTTTCATGAAATCCCCTTTGTTTTTCTTACAAGTTGGTGCCATTTATTAAAGTGATTTAGATCGCTAACCATGAAACATGTTATTTTTGAGTTTTATGCCATTTCAAATTTGACTATCACTTCTGATTTTTGCATGAACATGTTATTATGAGTCTATGCCATCTCAAATTTGACTCGCACTTCTGATTTATGTCTGTTCTTAACCATGCAACATGGCTTGGTTGTACGCCGTTTATTATTTTTTTCTTTCTTACTTCTTCCAGGGACTTGACCAACTCCGTTCAGGAATTCTGCAACAGCAAAAATCATTTATGCAGTCCCCGCAACCATTTCATCAACTTCAGTTTCTAAGTCCACACCAACAACAGTTACTTCTTCAGGCACAGCAAAATTTGACATCCCCGTCAGCTGGAGATGTTGACACCAGAAGGCTACGAATGCTTCTGAACAATAAAAACATGCTTCTTGGGAAGGATGGTCAGTCAAACAATGTTGATGTTATTCCAAATGTTGGATCTCCAATGCAAACTCCATGCTCTGTTATTCCTCGTGCAGATACAGATATGCTAATCAAGGTGCACCTCTAATCCTTGCTAATATTGGTGCTTTTACTTGTTCGAAGCTTTACCTCATTGCTTATTTTGTGGATAGGATAGGTATAATCATGAAACAGTCAATCATCTGCAGATATCATGATTAATATGTTTTAACCAGAATATGAATTTTATTGTTGAAGCATGAGTTTTTGTTTTTTTTATAATGCTGCATCTTGTTGCTACAGCATGACAAACTTTTCAATCATCACATGAGCATATTTGTCAACTGTGATTATGTCCATGTTCCGTTCCCCTGTTTGGCATTCCAGACTGTTTTTGTCCTGCAAAAGCTGGTTTCTATCACACTTGTGTCATTGGCCACAAGTGTATACAGGCCGTCTAGTCTTCCCTGATCCCTATAATTATCATATTAGGCAGTGCATTATGAAAATATGAAATGAAAATGAGGATTTTTTACAAAAGCATTTAATTAGAGACCATTATCTGGTTATATCTGCTGTACGCTGTTGTCGTACTGTTTGTTGTTCAGCGACTTTTGTTACTGACAAAGAGCATGATGATAATGACTCTAAATGAAGCTGTCCCCCCTAACTGTTACTCACCTACTAACTAAAAATGCATCTTAGTGCACAAGGCTCCCGCAACTGTAGAGTCAGGAGAGGGTTGGATGTACATAGCCATGCCCCATGCACAGAGATGCTGTTTCCGTGTATCAAACCCGGGGAGCAACCTTGCTGTTGCCCCGAGGCTTGCCCTCTTACCCACCCACCAACTAGTATAACTTCTAACCATGAATTAAGACTCTGGAATTTAATTTGCTGGAGATTTGATTCTTTTTTGTTGTTCTCAGTACTTCCTATATATTTGTGGGTTTACATTGTTATAAAAATGAAAATAAAAGCTGCCATTCCTAATGGTTGTGTAACTGCATATTGTTTGTTCTGAAGAAATAGCCGCATATCTATGTTTTGTTTTATGTCTATCTTTCATAGATTGTCTTCCACCATCTTATGTTCTTATTTTTGTTTAGTAGAAAATAGCTCAGCTACAGCAGCAACAGCAGCAGCAGCAGCAAAGTAATAGCCAGCACCAGCTGCTTCAGCAGCATGCTATTTCAAGTCAGCAGTCACAAAATTCAAATCACCTTCTTCCTCAACAAGAAAAGCTCAGTACTGGCAATGTTACAGTGGATGGAAGCATGTCAAGCTCCTTTAGAGGAACTGATCAGGTTCCTCTTTTATTTTTCTGTGCTGACTCAGTAATGATATCTCAAATATGACTTGTAGATGTTGTCAGTGTTTTCTTACCATTACCAATGGTGTCATCATAGTCTATGAAGTGTAAAAATTCAAGTCATTTCCTATTTTCTGGTATTCTTTCTGATAAAACATTATATTATATGTTTGGGATGCATGTCTCACTCCTCACCTGAGTTAGTATTTAGGGGTGCATTTCTTGTAATCACGGTCATAGTTTATCATCCTTCTACTTTGATTTATGTAAGAGACCAGCGGCTTTAGCGATGGGTTAACGATAGTTCTCCTTTTTGTTGATTTCTTTTGGTGATAATGAACCTGATTTAGTGTTAAACAAATGCATACGCCCCATTTAGGCTATCTTACATTACAGCTGCTTCTGTTAAACATCTCCTATAGCTTTTTTACCATGGTTATAAATATTTGTAATTAAGGACTCAAGTCCCAATGGGACATCCTGCGGGACATCGGGATGGGGTAGGTGTCAGACCTGCCATTGTTTCAGCACCCCAATCGGCATGTTTGGGGACATCCTTTGTCTCAAGTGTCACAACGGGGTGAGATGGCAGCACGTCTTCTTTCATGGGAGGACAACCTTGCCCCATGAGATTTAAAACCTTGATCATAATAACTTATCTGACCCCTATATTGAAAGATAATTTGTAATTTGGAGAATATATAAGTTATTTTAACCTTTCGGCAATCTAAATTATCCATAAACCCAATCTAATGCAATTACTTCGACCCAACATAGTCAAAACCTAGCAATAACCCAAATTTGAGATCCCAACCTGCGGTTTGGTTGCATTGAGTTTGAATTGGATATAGCCCTTTTTGATACTGGTTAGGGTTGGGTAAATGGTGACTATCTTCTTAACCAGACAAAAACAAGCAAAAAAGTGGCATGTTAAATTTATCTGGCCGGTACCTCAAAAAAGTCATTTATAATCTTTTGGATATACTGGGTCAGTATATCCATGTGCGTGTGTGAGAGCCTTGTTTGACACGTGTAACATTTGCTAACGTGGTGCTTAATATATGCGTGTGTGTGTGTGTGTGTGTGTGTATTATTCTGATTGCTCTATGAGAATAATTATCGTAATTGAATGATCTATGAGAATAATTACAGCAATTAAATTTATAAATTTGGGGCCTTACGCCATTGACAGCAATAAAATCATTTGAGCTGGTCGACTTTTTTAAGTAATTTGGATAAAAATAATAAAAAATGGATTTTTTTAAAAGAATTGCAGGCTAACAAGCTAGTGTAAGTTGATCTTAGAATAATACCGAGTAACTCTTGTTTTTCTATGTCTCTTCTTTCCAGAATCTGTAGAAAAAACATTTACTTCTAAGTTGTACCTCTTGGCTATGGATAATTTGGAGTTGTTTTGGATTACATGCTTGTTGAGGTTTCAAGCACAGTTATCTTTTTATGAATGTCAGGCTTCAAAGACTCAAGGCGGGCGCAAGCGAAAGCAGCCTGTCTCTTCCTCAGGTCCTGCCAACAGTTCAGGGACTGCAAACACTGCTGGACCCTCTCCAAGCTCAGCACCCTCAACACCATCTACTCACACACCAGGAGACGTGATATCAATGCCACAATTGCAACATAATGGTGGGTCATCTAAGCCATTGATTGTGTTTGGCTCTGAAGGAACTGGAACTCTAACGTCACCATCAAACCAGCTAGTAAGCACCTTGGAACTTGTTTGTAAATTAGTGAAAGTTTAACTTCTTTACTAGTAGAGACCCTCATTAGCACTTCATTTTGGCAGTGGGATGATAAAGATATTGAATTGCAGGCTGACATGGACCGCTTTGTGGAGGATGGATCTTTGGATGATAATGTAGAGTCTTTTTTATCTCATGATGATGCAGACCCAAGGGATACAGTTGGTCGCAGTATGGATGTCAGCAAAGGTGCTGCTTGTTTTTTTTTCCCATTGTTTAAAAGATTCAAACTTTTTCTGTTCTATTATAAAAAGATAAGATGAGTGATATAATTGTTTCTATTTTATGTGCTTAATCTTCTCCAGTTCAAATTGTATTTAATGTCATTAAAGCTGCACTGGCAGGGTTTACATTTACTGAGATTAGATCGGCCCGAGCAAGTACAAATAAAGTCATTTGTTGCCACTTCTCCTCCGATGGAAAACTGCTTGCAACTGGAGGCCATGATAAGAAGGTCAGAACCAAACAGAGGATACTTTGTTTCTGTAAAAATGTTGTCACATTTTTGGTTGGGATTTACTCTGGTATTAATATAAAATTGATGGATTGGCAATATCATTGAATGATTTTTTTAATGCAGGCTGTTTTGTGGCACACTGAAACTCTAAAGCCAAAGTCTACATTGGAAGAACACTCCTTGCTGATTACTGATGTTCGATTTAGCCCAAGCATGTCTCGTCTGGCTACATCATCTTTTGACAAAACCGTGAGGGTCTGGGATGCTGATAACGTGAGTAGCATATGCCCTTGTTTTTTCATGCTTATTCGTAAAATTCCTACAAACACTCTGTTTGGAAATTTATTTGTTCAACTTGCATTACTCGAACTTTTTCTTAATTATTTATGTTTAGTTTTATTATCTGTTGTTTATTACATCTTTTGTTGCTCCATGTAAATGGTGCTCCCTGCTTGTCATTGAGAAGGAATTCTACCTGTTCTGTCTTATGAGTTGTCATGAAGATATACTTCGAACAGTTAGACTCCATAAAATATCCATTCCTTCTGTAAATGTGCTTCTATTACAGCTGGTGTTTCAGGTGTTGAATGATGTTAGACTACAGTCATCCACATATTAGTACAGTAGTCATTCTTTCTTGAATTCTCTTGTTTGGTATGTGCCAAAGCCATTTAGGAGCTTTGTATCTTAGTTAGAATCATAGCCAACTGTTTTTTATGAGAACCATAGCTCATTTAAGCTGCATTCATTTATATTCCACTGTTCATTATTGAAAGATTTCAACATGTTAAGAGTTTGAAAGAGGGCTTCAATTTTGTTGCCATTTGATGGTTTTGTTGTACGTGGTGTTTTGTGCTTGACTGCAATTAGATGGAGTCTGTAAGGCTATTTCAGATAACCAATGAGATTTATGAAAGGAAGTTAGATATGGTACATTTTCTTGCTTAAGCATTTGATGGGTATGCTTAATAAAACAATCTATGCATGTTCTGTCAACTTGGAGAAGCACACGATAAATATGGAATGAGGTACTTTGTTTGTCTTCTGGGAAGGTACATTGAGCTTGTTGAGATGCACATTGACAAGCATCGAAAGTAGTTGTAGTGGGACAAGTGAAGTTCTAGCCGTACCAGACAGTCACCACCAAGTTATTGTCTCTTGGCATGGGTAAACGTCTTTTGTATTCAAGAAGATGATCATCGATTTTGTTTGTTTATATATGATGTGTTGACAAGATGAGCAGTTGGTTGAATAGAAAGCTGGAAAAATTAAGGAAAATATTAAAGGTAATTGGCTAAAGTTTAGGTTTAAAGACAGAATTTTGTATAGGTTTATTTTAATCCTAATAAAAATGAGCCTAGATACCAAAGCATAGTCATTTTGTGACTTAAGAAAAAGGATAATTGGATAGATATTAAATAGAATTAAATCCAAGTACCTAAAACAGGAGGTGCATTTGTATTGTTAAGTAATTGATGTAAGTCTCAGTGTTGCGAGTGAAAATTTATCTAACCGGAATAATGCTCATCAGATATATGTATGGTTCAAAAACGATGGTCACTAAAGAAGGTCCAAGCAAACAATGTGAATGATGCATAAATGAGAAGGTTAACATAGTTATATGGGAAAGCTATGTAGGATAGAGAAGGATTGAATATATTGTAGGAGGTTAGGATTTGCATATATGGAGGACAAAGCAAGGAGAAAAGTGTGAAAAAGGATCTGGCAGAGCTTGCAAGGACTTTGTAGATAGCCAAGAATAATTAGCGAAGAAGATTTGTAGAGCTAACTCTAGTTGGATAAAAAAGAAGCAAGCAATTTTATTTTCATGGTAGCACTTATTACTTAACTGCAAGTTCTATTTGGAATGATTTATTTATAATGTATATGGAGGTTAGGGTTGTGGAAGGATGAGAGTTACATCCTGGTGTGCTTCTTGTCTGGACTGCATGTTGAGCAATTTGGTGAACAGGCATTTGAGAGGGGAAAGACAAGATGACAAAACTTATAACCTTACTTAACAAATTGAAGATAGCTACAAGATTATGATTATATTGTTTGGGGAAAAGATGCGGACATCATGGCCTGTCTACAGCTTTCTGCACAAGAATCTGATATCTTGACAGAATTGATTTAAGAGGCAAAAAACTAGATACCTTAAATAGGATTCGGAGTTCAATCAGCAGGTATTAAAGAGGTGAAAATTAGAGGATAACTTCTCGACTTAAATTAGATACCACAAGATTGATGTCTTTAGAGTGTATTGGAAAAGATGCATAAATTTTGGTTTGTATGCAGAACTCTGTAGGAATATTTTTTAAAGTCTGGTTAAGGATCTGACACTTTAGTGGTTGAGAAGCTTGTATCTGGCTTATAAGTGGGCTTGTAAGGAGTACATCTTCAGGATGACTGGCTGGCTTGGCAGTAAAAGCACAGGAATCCAAACACAAATCTTTATTGATGAATGTGGAGAAACAGATTATTGTTGTGCAGTTGTCCACCTAATCTGTACATATTTCTCTAATTCCCAAGTTATTTATGATATAGCATACTCAAAGATGTTTATCATTGCAAGTCATTTTTCAAGGCCGACTTACCAAATACTGTTACCCTGGATGTGTTTATTAGTAAAGCACAAATTGGTTTCAAGACAGTTCTCTGTTTTGATTCCACCATGCAAGAACTACTTTAGGCACTGTTTGGTACTCCCCCCCCCCCCTCCTTCCCTCCTTTTTAATGGAAACACGGAATCCAATTGTAGAAAACATATTTGGTTACCCTATTTTCATTTCTTTTTTCTTATAAACGACTTTTGGAAAAACTGAAAGTGAAAAATTTTCACTTCCACTTTTTTCAAAATTGGCTTTTCACAATTCTCCCATCAGCCTGACCTCTCCATGATCTCCGCTTGACCTTCCCATATTTGCCTCGAGCATGTTGTTGAGCATGTCATTACCGTTGAGCACGTTAGCTTCTCCCACCTGGCCGATGGCCCGATCGAGTCTGCCACTGACCTCCTCCACTCCGCCTTTCCCTACGCCCTCGATGAGCTCCCCATCGGCGACGATGATGTTGCCTGCCGTTCTTGCAGCCATCTGGGCAGCCATGGCTGCCACAATCTCCGATGTCATCCAAACTCGCTCTATCCTCGAGACCCTGGGCAAGCTTCCTGACCACGAGGCCACCGACAGCACTCGAGCTGCCTGCTGGCTCTTCCTAGTGTTGCCTCTCAGCCTCAACATGGTCCAGTGGCTCCTCTTGTTGTAATTATTAAAAAAACAAAAAGAGAGCGAACCATATATGTTTCCTGCTGTCAGGAATTTGGAAAAAAAGAAATGGAAATAGAACTCATGTTTCCCATTTTTTTTTAAAATTAAAGTGACATCGATGCCAAACGCAGCCTTTAATTGATGAGATGAGTTTTACAAAATTCACTTTCATTTTACCTGCTAACAGTTTTTTCAGCATATTATCTTTCCATTTAATATGCTCGTGAATCTATGGTCTTCAGTTTGAAACTACTCTAGTATTTATGTTTGCTGAAGAATCTTCTTGGTGTAAAATTCATTAAAATCCTGACGAGTCATCCCCAAGGTTGTGTGGATTTAACACTTACGACCAGAGAGCAGGGGAAACCGGTTGTGTTATGGGATACTTTACACGAGAACTTCTAATTTGTACATGTATCTGTATAATGCAGATTACCTTTTCTCTTATCTGCTAGTGTTGTCTGTTTGCATCACTTGACTTTTAGACAAATTAGTTAACTGAATTGATGTACAGCCAGGCTATTCACTTCGTACTTTTACGGGCCATTCAGCATCGGTTATGTCTCTGGACTTCCACCCAAATAAAGAAGATCTCATATGCTCTTGCGATGGTGATGGAGAAATACGTTATTGGAGCATCAATAATGGTAGCTGTGTTAGAGTTTTTAAGGTGTGAAATAGTGCTATAACTTGTGTGCTTAATTTCTTTCACAAAATTCAGTTTTTTTTGTTGTATCAATGTTTTGTTTTTTTCCATGAAAAATTTCAATTATTTGACAATTTCATTGAATCCTTTCATGTACTTGCAGGGTGGAACAGCCCAAATGAGATTTCAACCTCGTCAGGGAAGGTATCTTGCAGCCGCTGCTGACAACACTATTTCCATACTAGATGTAGAGACACAGGCTTGCAGGCAAATGCTACAGGTAAGTTGTGGATCTTTTGGTATTGATTTTAAAATGCCTGAAGCAGGAAGAGGAAGTATCACATCAAGTTTTTCTGGCAAAATGTTTGTGTTTCATGAAACCATGTATTGAATGTTCCTATTTTATTTAGAATTGATATCCTAATCTATTTGCAAATCAACTATTTTGTTTTGTGAAAATTGGTTTTTCATTCTCAACATTACCCATATTTTCGACTCAAATACTGTGGTAGCTTTGATTATTCGTTTTTGAAGGCTTAGTATGAATTAATCTCTTTGTTTATCCATCTATCCGAAGGTCAATCCTTTGCACAATTTGGAAATCTTCATAATTTATTCTTAATAATGTATGGAAAATTGATTGTTTAGCCTTGATAACATTCTGGAGATCTTCGTAATTTAGTCCTAATAATATCTGAAAACTACCATTTGTCATGACCAGAATTCTAGTCCCAAGAACAGTAATTCTTGGTTTAGGTGAAACAAAGTCAAGAATTGCCTGGTTGATGTATTCATTCTTTCTGCCAGAGTTCTATCAGTTTCCATGCAAAGCCACATACATTCAATTTATGCTTCCTAATTTTCAAACATGCCTGTTATGCCCATGAACATGTTTGCATGTTAGAATCCATACACTGGTGTAATACAACCTGAATGACATCTACTTGTTCTATTCCTTTGGATTATGTGTAAAGCGGTAAAACTTTTGCAGTACACGGTTATGTATTGCCTCTTGGTGAGCTGTTATTCTTATACTTTGCGAGTATCTTTAATTGAAAGGAATGGTGAAGGCAAAAGCATGCATTGTTGTACTTTTTAGCAAGTTTCTTATAACTAAATTTCTTGAAATTACATCTGGAATTAGCCAATTAGAAATTAGCTAATTTAAGCTGCTGTGTCATTTGTATCCTTATCCTTTTTTTGATGTATGACTGTATTCCAGATGATTATATGTGATTCTCAATGTGTAAATTTGCATAAGTGGTACTCCAGTTTGCATGTGAATTTGTTAGACATGGAACTGACAGTTTTCAATATGACATCGTTGCCAAACTACAGGGACACAGGAAACATGTTGATTCTGTGTGCTGGAATCCTTCGGGTGAGCTTCTGGCTTCTGTTAGTGAAGACTCGGTCAGGGTGTGGTCACTTGGTTCAGGGAGTGAAGGTGAATGTGTGCATGAGCTGAGCTGTAATGGGAGCAAGTTTCATTCATGCGTTTTCCACCCCACTTATCCATCTTTGCTTGTCATTGGCTGTTACCAGGCAAGTCCTCTACTTGGGTATTTATTTGCAATTGATTTTCACAAGTGTTTTTTGTCAATTTTCGTAACTTAAAGGGATAGGCATGCTGGTTTGATTTAGTTTAAACTAGGTAAATTTCTGTGCAGCATTGTGATTATGATTATTTGGTGTTTGTGGACTGCACATGCAAATGCTTTTTGTGTACATTGATGTTTATTCAAGGTTTGTTTTGGCCCTATGATTTAATACTGTAATTGTCTAATGAGTTAGTCTGGATACCAAAGTGTTGGAAATAATTTGATGGATTGTAGAATTAAAAATCCACTTCCCTTTAATTTTTGCAAATTGCTAATTTTTTAGTTTTCTGAGAGAGAAATGGTCAATTTGGGACTTTATTGGACTATTATAATTTGTTGCATTGACTGCAATAACAACATTTTTACATGTCCATCAATCTGTACCAGGGTCACATGAAATACCTTTTGGGATTTGGCAAGTTATGAGAGGTATTGGGTTGACTTGCCTTGCTAAGTTATTCAATGATATTTTGAAAACCAAGAGGATATTGGATGATTGGTGACGTATTGTGATATCTATTTATCCAAAGTAGGATCATGATTCGCCGTACCAGCCCGAACTAGGTAGTACGGGGCATACCCTACCAATTTGGAGATATGCCTAAAGGGCCAAGAATAGAGGCTATCTTCTTACTTAGTCAATTGATAGACGAAATAGAGAAGAGGGAAAAGACTTTATAGTCTTTATTGACTTGGATGAGCAGTATTAAAAAGAAAATTTGGTGGCCTTTAAAAAGGAAGGGTATCATAAGCTGTACATTGAAATCATAGAATGTATTTCTTGTGACACGAGGACTGCACTAGGGATTGGCACTATACCAATGTCTATTGAGACCCATTATAGATGAATTTATTGATACTATTTTGGAAGATATGCCTTAGTGTATGCTATTCGCAAATGATATAGCATTGGTTGGTTAGAAGTACACCAAATTCTAAATTAGATTTTGTGGAAGAATACTTGAAAAGAAAAAAAAAGACCGTACGGAATGCAATTTTAGTGAAAATAGAGACGAAAATGAGTTTCCGATCAGATTGATGGTCCAGAGACATTCCCAAGTGATAATGTATCATAATTTGGGATATATTAGACAAAATAATGGAGTGATAGGTGAAGATATATGAACAAGATTTGAGCTGGTTGGATGAAGTGTAGAGGTGCTTTGTATTATGTTATCAATGCAAACCTTGGTGGCTCTAAATGAATTTCATGGGACGACAACAAGGTTTGCAATGTTGTTTTGATCCATATGTTGTAATAAAGATGGTTTGATAAACAAATTAAGGATAGTGAAAACGAGAATGTTAGGATGTGTGATAAAACTGGAAAGGATAGATTGAGAACTCAATGTCTAAGAGAAGCTGCTGGAGTTGCTGGAGAATTGAAATGGTATACGAATGTCGAACAAAGTTCACTGAAAAGGATGTAGGAGGGGAAACATCGGGCCACTTGGATGGAGGTTTAGAAGAAGATATGTATTTGCTTGAGATTGCATTAGAGGCGGTCCCACACAGAAATTAATGGTTCATGAGATTCCATAAACCAACTGTCAGTAGATGGTGCAAGGTTTGGTGGTTGTGTATCAACATTTATTATGATTGCAACCATTACATGTCTGATTGAGCTAAATGTGTGCCTGTATTATCTACGACAAAATCTAAAATGGACTGTGTGAAAATACTAATTTTTCCAGAAGTGTAAATAGGGTGAATTTTTCTTTGCAAAATCCCCAGATAATCGCCACCAAGGTGGTAGCCTAGTGGTACTGGGCAGCAATTCTAACCATAAGGTCCCAAGTTTGAATCGCTGCGGCGACGATTAAATTGTGGACCGGAGCTCACTACTTTGGCCACTGTTTGGACTTGTGGTGTAGGACCGCTCTTGAACCGCTAGTAGCCGGGGTGGTGCCGGGTGTGACGTACTCACACGTGGGACTCGAGCCAGAGCTCAGAGGAGTAGCTGAGCCGGGCCCACGGGTGGGGAGGGTATGAGTAAAACCGGTCGGGGTGCCCAACACACGGCCATTTCTGTCCGCATCGAACATTCTCCTGGCGGGGCGGGAGCCCAGTGGGGGCTGCTACGCGGGGATGGGCTTGTTCCTTCCTCCCCCCTACCTCTTTTTTTTTTAGCAAAAAAAAAAAAAATCTCCAGATAATCTATAAGATGATCATGGCAGACCAGAAAAAAACAATGCCATGTAACAAAAAATGTTTTAAAAAGAAGTAAATTTGTTACTCTTCGACGAGATTTAGCACTACTGATGAATGGAGTCCTGGTTCTCAACTCTTTTATTATTAGTTTTAATGATGCTTACATGTTCTCAAATGACGGCCCTAGGCATGAGAAGCAATTCCACAACTGTGTTCTGGAATCACTGAATCTACGATGGGCAACTTATGTATATCATAGTAATAGGTTGAAGACTGGTTATGATAAGATATCCCTGTTGTGGTTGTCCTCGCTTGTTACATCCAAATTAATGTCTTAAATGAAGTTACAACTGATGTTTCATGTAACAAATTAGCAGTATAACTCGATTCACTTATCGTATTAGATGTCATAAGCATAGCAAAAATGGCCCACCAAACACATTTTTCTTGTTTGTCTCTGGTCTGATACCAGTCCGAATTGTAAAATGAAGCAAGTTAGAGATGTATAACTCAATTTAGTATTCATCATTAGATGACTAATATGATTGGTGTTTATTTTTGCACCCAGAGGAAATGAAAAAGAAATAAGATAAGTGTATTTCCCTGCCCCCTTAATTTCTACCTTTCTGGAAAGCTTCAGATGCTCCTGGTCCTATTATATTAACCGAGTTTATTACTTCGTACTTTTTAATTTGTGAACGATGAAGAAATTTGATGGCTCGCTGACCATTTTGTCTACTGGAATTGTGGACACTGCAGTCATTGGAGCTTTGGGACATGGCTGAGAACAATACCATTACTCTTGGGGCACACGAGGGTTTGATTGCAGCCTTGGCAGTATCAAATGTAACTGGATTGGTGGCTTCAGCAAGTCATGACAAGTTTATCAAACTCTGGAAGTAACCTCCTACTTCAAGCAGACTCTCAGCTATTGTTTGTATCCATACGAAAGCTGCGGAACTCTGAGCAATGTCTGCTTTCTCTTGGTGCTTGTTCTTGATTGTGGTGCGGTCCAGATTGAGCGGAATGTTTCCAGCCCTTGGTAACTGTGATATCGTTCCAGGATCTCTTAACACCCGGTTTAGTCTATTATTGCGTTATAAATACTTAGCATGCTCTGTACTATGTGAGTGATGGCTGGTGCTGCTGCTTTTAGCTGATATGTTTTGCTTACAGGTAGACCTGATTGATACTCGTACATGTTTATCAACACAGCAAGTCCCTTGCACTGACTCCAAGTTTTGTATATACCTCTTATAAAATATATGCATCCGTTTACAGCATCTTTCTTGTGGCCTACTTTCTTTATAACTCTGTTGGGCTTGAAACCCAAAATGTGGAATGGCTGTGTCTGTTTTTAATTATAACGAAATTATAATCCTGATCACTATAGCTAGCAAACGACTGCTTTTGGGATGATCGGGATTTCCAGATCATTTATAAACAAATTTGATGGTTTCTCGAACATACTAGGTAAATTATGTTCGTGCGAGCCCTTTGTCCATGCCTATAGTTTCAAGGCTTGCATAGAGTCAAAATGTCAAAGGACAAATTAATATCTCAGCAAAATAAGTATGTCCGAGTACATTGCGTCCGAGAGCGGGATGTGCATGGAGGTAAGGATGTGGCGAATGGGCTTCCGGCAAAGCACGGGCGGGCGCCCGTTCCTCCTCGCGAAGCCTGAAGGCGGTGCCGGCACGCCTCGGGGAATGTGTGCGGAGGTGGCAAGGGTTGGTCATGGGCGATGATGGGCGATGCAAGCCCTGGCTGGGTGGGGGGATCCAAGTTTAACAAGAGCGTGCGCTTCGACGGCAAGGAGGCAGAGAGGCTCCGGTGATGGGGAACACAGCAGCTTTGCTTCGTGCCATGGTTGGTGGCCAGGCGAATCATCGATCAGAAGTCTAAGGCGATCCAATCCACTCTGGAGTCGTTGCAATCTGAGTTGAGACAGCAGTTTGACTCGATCGATAATATCGGGCACCATCATCGATGGCGCTTGCCGTGTGGTTGATGAGACTGGCCACGGGTGAGGTTGGAGGCTGGCTGCACCACGGGACGGGGGCTCATCCAAGAAATATAAAGCGAAGCAGCTCTACGTCTATCCTCCTCTTGATGACATTGCAGCTCTAACCCATGACACATCAAGCATCCCTTAGGGCAAGGCATTCGCACCTCCCAGCTGTACCCAAAGGTGGCGTCTTCTGTTTCGTCGCTACCCAGAAGGCAGGTGCCAGCACCGGTGATCAAAGCCGTCTCCAGCGTCCCTTCCCCGAGACTGAGGTTGCCTAGCCACTCTCTCGCCTCTCAAAACGAGAAATTTGGTGCCAAATGAAGGATGCTCTTCCGAAAATTATCATGTGATGATGTAATCCATCGAGATCACATAAGCAGAGATCTATAGCACGATTATATTAGATTATTATATGAATCTAAACAACCTAATTGAAAATTTTTAAACAAGAGAAGATCAAAAGTTAATTATCAAAAGATATTTTTTAAATAAAGTAGGTTAGGCGAGTTCCATATGGGTTCTTGTGCGAAAGAATGATTGTTCTTCTTTCACGACGTCGCCCGCTAGATTGCGGTCTACACAGGTCTCAAAGCACTCTGAATCTTTTCGCTCATCCATCTGCATAGATCTCGAAGCAACCATTGTGCGATCTAACGGTGGATTCATATGAAGGAAGGGGAATCCTTTGTTTGTTATCTTGTTTTCTATGTTCGTTCTAGGTATTGTTGTCCAGAAAATTCTTTGTTAAGGGGATCTGCACGCTGTGGACATCCTGTGGAAGGGTTGGACTGTGTTGACATCCTTTAGTAGGGTTAGGACATGTGGGCATACCATCAACATCGAATAGCTAGAAGAAAGATAAAGTGAAGAGTTAGTAGTACAGATCTGTTGGAAATCCGCCCATGCCGCAGAAATTTTTAAAAAAATCAGATGGCAGCGGAAGTTGCATGCGCGGGATCGACGTTCATCTCATGAACATTATTCAAAAACCGTTCGTAGATAGATTAGGATTAAAAACCTTTTAAAATATTAGGAAGATCATATCTTCACCTTGTGCGGGTAGATGATCACCGCAAACTGAAGTTCATGGTTTAGGATGAAGGTTCGCTTGAAGCCGCACACATGTCTGGCCTCTACGGGTATCCACATGAAGCAGAGGACCAATCCAAACGCTCCAATCTCCCCGGAGTGCTAGCTCCCTTGTAGAGATTTGTTTTGATGGCTGATCACCTCCCTTTTAATCAGCTCTTGAAAGCCAGAGGGAGGAGGAAGAGGAAGAAGGGATCAAGAGAGAAGATCCAAAGGCTAGATGCAGTCTTTTCTTTCCCTTGCGTTGGAAGAAGGAAGGGAGGAGGGGAGGACCGCCAAGACCTCTTTCTTTTTTCCCTTGCTTGTGGCCGAAGACCAAGAGGAGGAAGGGGTCCACGGCTTGGAGAGGGAGAGGGCTTGAATGCCCTAGATGCCGCCCACACCTCCTCTTAAATAGCATGCGGAGCTCCTACAAAGTAGGGGCTCCTTGATAAATTTCCAAGAGGGGCGCCGGCCCCTTTTGTTTGCCGCACCAAGGAAGAATGAGCCCCTTCCTCTTGGTTAGCCCTAGTCCTCCCCTAAAGAGGATTAGGAAGCCTTCTTGTGGCTAAGTCCTAATCTAATTAGGCTTAGTCCAAAGGTGAACCAATTTTGGGTTTAATTAATGCTAGTCCTATTCCAATTAGAACTCGAATGAACCATGACTCAATTGAACTCTTTAATCCTAACCTAATTAGGAGTCATTTAGATTCATTAGATAAATAATTAATTAGAACTTAAGAAATTCTAATCCAATTAGGACTTATTTAAATTTTAGTCCTAATCCAATTAGGACTCTAATTTGAATCCGAAGTCCTAATCCAATTAGGACTTTGGGAATCCTACTCTAAGTAGGACTCTAATTCGAATTTGAATTCCTAATCCAATTAGGATTGTAGGAATCCTACTTAGAGTAGGACTCCCAGTCCTAATCCAATTAGGACTCCAGGAATCCTACTCCAAGTAGGATTCGTGTTTAAGTCCAATTAATCAATTTCCATTGTTCCTTCTTCAACTGATTCTCAATCGAATTGATTACTCGTGATTCATAATCACATTTCAACCATCGGATCGGTCAATACCTCTGGTAGTGAGATATATTGCGATCTCTATCACAATATCATTGAAAACTTCTTTCAATGGATTGGAACAGTTCCAACTCAACTCATCAAGGTTTATCAATCATCAAAATATTCCCTGTGAGTCTCACCATCCACCAGTGACACCTAGCATCATGTAGTGGCTACCCAGCAGAATGGAATGATGAACCTCTAGATGCAGTTATCGTATGATATAGTCCTACTATTGTGGATCCCTACAGGACGGAGGTCATGGACAACTAGTCAAACCCCATCGTCTATCATATGTCAAAATTTATTCGACTTAAGTTCGAGAGTGGAAAACTCTTTCTCCACTATATATACTGCCCTGGCCGAGGTCTTACGAACTCAGTTTTATAAATCACATAGGATCTCTTCTTATCTATCAAGGTCAATAGATTCCATATAGGTGCATACCCTACTCCTACAGTGAACCTACTGCAGCCAATCTACACTGCATAGTCCCATATGTCTAGAGACCATGTATACGTGCAGTCAAACTACAATAACCTCACTGTGAGTAGCCGAAGCACTACAGGTTAAAGGAACAGTCACACTACTGCAACATCAAGCAAGTCACTGATGAGTAGATAGACATCCAAGTGACTTCTTATCTTGGTTACACTTAGTACCCTTGTTCTCTAACAAGCACCTGCACTATTACTTCAGTGTCGCCACACTATGGACTCGAGTCTCGTTCATCCACAAGAAAAGCAATGTGTGCACTGATCTCATCGGATCGATCTCCGTCCTCGTGATGATCCATCAATCAGGAGCATTTAGAAATTAATCACTAATGATACATGGCTCAAAATTCTCAACTCTTGAGAATATGCATCATCATCTTATTAATTCCTTGAACGATTCATAGACACATAAACAATATGAATGAAAAAGATGCTTTTTATTATTTAATAATAATAAAATTAAGTACAAAATTATGTTTCAGAATTAATAATGTGTCAGCCAGATTGGCTTCTAGGGCCTACATCTAACAAGATCCTAGTGCCATGATCTTTAAGAACTGTTGCTGTTGTAATATTGCATGCCTGGAAGAGGAGATAGAGTATTACTGAAAGTGAACCCTAGGTTCTTCGGTGCTAAGCATGCTGATTTTTTTTTTATAAAAATCATGGCAGAAGCTGATCGGGTTGCCTACGTACCCCTTCATAAGGGGAATCAAGCCATACGTAGTTCTTTTTAAGTTTCAAAAATGCAGCAGAAAAAATCGAATCAAACAATTTAATTCATGCATGCTTATAAGATCAAATCTAAAAATCAGCACCTTAAGAACACATAGGATTATGCCGGAATCATTTAAACAATTATGCTAAAACTTTCATGCATGATTAACTATCAGATATGAAACTTAAGAACTCTATTCCAATTAATCTCCGAATATCCATAGAATGGATTTTGGAGATATCTCCGTGAGGAGCCCCAAAAGAGGGTAAAACCTCAGAGAATCGGACCTACATCTTGACACCATAATAAATGATTAATGCTAGATTAATAACTTTTATGATGGATGAAAGTTGTGGATCTGATCCTTGACTTCGCAGCCACGCACACGAATGGCCTCTACGAGAAGTACACGCGAAGTTCCTGAAGAGATCCAATCCTGCGGAAGTTCTAGCTTGCGCAGAATTTCTTGAGGCTGAAATTTGATTTTCCCAACGCTATCAACTTTTGAACCGCCTTCTTGGAAGAACTTGGAGGAAAGGTTTGGAGGGATTGAAGAGGACTTAGATCTGATCTAAAGTCTCTTATCAGGGACCCCTAATACTAATGGCGCGATGGACTTAGAGGAGGAAGAAATCGACTAGATTGAATGCAGAATTTTTCCATGCATGAACTAGGGTTCCTCTCTTTTCTTTTTCCTTTTTTCTTCTTCTTTTTCCCTCTTTTTTCTTGAATTCGACCACCAGTTGATGGAGGTCCTTTTAATGTTGCTATCCCCCCTAACTTCATGCCAACCATCCCATATTTGGGAAGGATTTTGTGGGGTTTTGAATTTTGAATTCAAAATTCAAGTTTATGCGCCATTACATGATAAAGCTTGATCTAATCTAAACCATTCATCATGTTGCCTCTTTCCTTTTTCAATTTCGAAATTTCCATGCCCCATAGGGTCACGTGGTGATTTTGTGGTGATTAAATTCAAAATTCAACCTTAATTAGAAGTGACATAAAGATAAGGATGACATATGTCATGAAAAGAGAGAATTTGATCTTATCCAATTCTTTTAATGAATTTATCTCTCCATTTTGACCCATCTAATGATGAAAGAGGTCCCTGATGTTGCCAAGTGTCCCATGGCACCATTAAATAAATTAAATTAATTTTTAATCATATTAAAAATCAATTTATGGTGCCATGCATGGATATGTGACAAGTGGATTTCAAGATCCGAACAGTTTCAGATCAAACCCATTTAATTTAATTAAATACTAACAATTAGAATGATCCAATTACCATGTGTTGAACCTAATCCAATTAGTTCAATCCTTAATTAAGTATAAATTTAATCTAATTTAATTTGGTCAACCTAAGTCCTCTTGATTCAGACCTAATCCAATCAGGTCAAAAAACCCTAATTGAGCCCAGAATTGAATCTAATTCAATTTGATTCATCCTTAGTCTAATTACTCAATCCAATTGAGTTTATTAGCAATCTAATTACTAATTAATTCTCCGATAATTACTTTGATTATTTTATAAGATAATTCACCAATCGAATTGACCAAATTATCCCTGAATGATTCTTAATCATTCATCAGCCTTCTTGATCAATCAGGAATCTTCTATGCGTGTGACCTCATAGGTTCGAACCTAAGCCGGTAGTATAGGAACGACTTCCTACACTAATCGATGTGACCATCTAGCAATGGTACCCGATGTCCGGATAGGCCGAATATGTGCGAAGCAAATATTCTGGAATCCTGAACTATGGTTACTGTATAATTCAATCCCTTTGATTCCTAATGCCAGGATGACTTAGAGCTCACTGTCAACTCTATAATTAGTACATCCATTATGTGATTAACTTTAGATATCCTGTGACTCCTCACTAGGATTATCCTGGCCAAGGTTTTGCTAAATTAATCACAAGACATTATCTCCTATTTTTCAGGAGGGGTCAATTCCATCTCGACTTACAACTGACTACGCAAGTACTTGACTGCACCCAGTGACCTTCCGTCACTGAATTAAAAATTCAGGCAGTCCAGTACCAAAATACAATGAGTTGCTTGCTAGTCGCAGGTTGTGGTCTCAGGTCAGAGAGCCAAACTTATATCCATATTCACTCGGAACATCTCTTGACAGTAGAGCGTTCCAGAATTGGTCACGTTCAGTAAAATATACTCCTACACTTCACATATGTGGCATACCAGTGTCTCCACACTCCTTGGTTAAGAGGACAACCAACGTATATGTCACACAACGACCTAATCTTGATAATGCTGTCGTCCTTGTAACAACATATCATTTGGTCGCGAACTAGTTTAAGGACTCGAAGATAAATCCTCCTTTATCATTAATAAGTCCTAAGGACTTCATCATATAAGAGTTCATTTGAAGATGTAAAATGATGAATAATGTCAAAAAATACTTTATTGATTTGTCAATTTATTTACAAAATTCAATCATCAACATGCTGACGATTGACATTTAGGATACAATTTCCAACAATTACTAGGTAACTAAAAGCAGAGAATTTTAAGATAAATGCACTGATAAATTCGAGGTAATGATAAAGATGACAATGGATTGTTTGATAGATGGATATGCTACTTTCTTGATATTACAATTTGATATTTGTTTGTAGTTCCCATTACCTACTAGAATACATGTCACTACATAATTTTTACATTTGCTCTTTCTAGTTTGGGAGACATGGAGTATTATTGCCATGCATGATAATTATCTTCTCTCTATTATTTTTATATTTTGAATAATGCTCATATATTTTGAGTAATGGTAAGATAGTAGTAAAATAGTTATAACTGACTTTGGACATTTGTTTTTGTTGGTTTACATCACGTGGACGTCACCTTCCTTCCACTGCTCATATATTTTGTATCACATTATCATTTCTCTATGTACTAAGCAGTGGTAATTATTGGCTAGCCATCCCTCAGCTTTCGCTCTATAAAAAGTCTTGTTCCAGGTTGATATATCTCGCCTCCCTCAATCTGTGCCACAATCGTTCGGCCTGCATCGTTGCTACATCGGTCTATACATCCCTTGGTGTATTGGCATTAATTTGGATTGTAGTCGTCAGTTGGGATATGATGTAAATAGGTATATCATCAAATTTACAATATCCAAATTACTAGGTTAAGGATCTTTTATAAAGTGCTTTTGCTATGGTTTATCTTTGTTTATAAGTAATTTATTCCCGAATATTCCAAACCCCACTTCAGTACAGATAAGCCAACCCGCATGCTGCCGCCATCTCTCCTCCCCTCTATGTATTGCATGAGACCGGCTCAGAGCTTGCTGACCCTAGTGTTCATTTTAGCCGAGTTAACGGGTCGGCACTGTGGTTGTATATTTGGCGCCAAAGAAAATTTCACCTTCCGTTGCACAATCCACCGTTGGATCACCCACTGCACGGCTCTCAAAGCTTCGCAAGCTCCATCATTCATCTGTTTGCACGTAATTTGAAGTGATCAGTGGATGATCCATGGTGGATTCGTACAAAGGAAGGTGAATCGTCCTTTCGCGCTAATGAATTAATGATAGAATCCGAACCCAGGTGGCCATGGTTATAAGCTTCAATGGAATCAGAGCCACTCGGCATCATTCAATTCAGATGGAATATTACATGGTTTTCAGGACGACAAAGGCTGTTTTCGTGGGACGGGGGTTGTATCTTCCGCGCGAAAGAAGGGTCCAACTTCGTGCCTTCACTTGGCCTAAAACGGGCTATTACTTGCTACGCTGGCAAACAGTCGACCTGAGAAACTGACAAGATGGCATGACGTGGCATCGCATTTTTCCATCCTACTGATGTTGATTGACAGCTGGCGGTGACGATCCACTAGTGGCTCGGCTCAGCCGTCTCCTCTACTTGGAATAATGCGTCAAGTTGCGGTCTCCTCCGTTTTTTTTTGGTCTCGCAGGTCCTGAGAAAGAGGAGAGAGAGAGAGAGAGAGAGGATGGGGTCGGAGACCGCGCGAGAGCTCCCCAAGATCGACTTCTCCGGCGTGGAGCCGGCCAGCCCAGGCACCGAGAGCTGGAACTCGGTCCGAGCACAGGTGATGCAGGCCATGGAGTCCCACGGTTGCTTCGAGGCCATCTACCCCCAGGTCACCCCGGAGCTCCGGGAGTCCCTCTTCCGGACTGCCGTGAAAGAGCTCTTCGCCCTCCCCCTCGAGACCAAGCAACGCAACATCCATCACAAGCCCTTCCACGGCTACCTCGGCGATATTCCGGCGCTCGACTACTACGAGAGCCTCGCCATCGTAGACGCGCCACTCCCCCATGCCACCCAAAGCTTCGCCAATCTCATGTGGCCTGAGACCGGAAACCCCACCTTCTGGTACTCCACTTGATGATCTCTCTCTCACACCCTTTTAATCTGCTAAAATTTCTCTGGCTAGCTAGCTAGATAGCTTTCGTATGTATTGAGATTCTGTTCTTGGTTTGGTGCCGGCAGCGAGACGGTGCTCTCCTTCTCGAAGAAGGTGGCGGAGTTGGAGGGTATGGCGCGGAGGATGCTGATGGAGGGGTTGGGGGTGGACAAGTACTACGAGGATCTAATAAATTCCACCTGGTATTTGCTCCGGTTTGCCGAGTACCAGGCTCCGGCTCAGGGGGAGGAGAAGAAGCTCGGTTATGTGCCTCACCGTGACACGAATATGATGAGCGTTGTGTGCCAGCTCCAGAAGGATGGCCTGGAGGTTCAGGGCAACGATGGGGAATGGCTTCTGGCCTCGCCCTCGCCCATCTCCTTCATCGTCCTCGCCGGCAACGGTTTCCGGGTAAGCTTCACTCCCCCACCCCACCCCACCCCGCGCCTTAATTTCTTCCTCTAAGTAAACATGCTATGAGACGCCGGTTATGGCAACTCAACTCGCAGCCATCTCCCGTTTACCCCAACGATCTCTTTGTGACCATTTTATATTCACAGATCCGGCGGTACAGAACATTATTCTATCTCCGAACATAAATTTATTCGGTGCTCGATCGCCTCGGAAAGCTTTTAGATCACATGACCGCCTTAATGATGCGGTGCTTGCATATTACCTTTGAAATCTACCATCTTTGACTATTCCAACCAACGATGTCGATAGCGGAGGGACCACGCTGATGTTGCACAAAATGACAACATCTACGTCTCACAGCAGGCCGACTGTTAAGAGAAAGAAGATGGAAGACTGATAGAATATGCAATGGTGGTGGAAACACAAAAACATGAAAAGAAAATACTTTATATAAGATAATGGAGTAGTACAACTTTTCTTCAAAGAGGAATACAATTTTTCTCTCTCAAGCCCTCTCTATCTACCACTCCTTTTTTTTTTCCCATGCATTCTTCTTCATGATAGCCACATATTTATAGGCACTAGAAGTGACCTTTTAACTCCCCTAATAAGTACATCATAATGAGACCTTTTAGATTATCCATATGACCCTTTGGATACTTCATATGACCCTTTGAATTCCTCAGCATAATTAAGTTTATCAACTTCCAACACCCCCCCTTAAACTTAATTGTTCTTTCTTTATCATACCAAGAGAACTTTTAAACTTGATGAAGAGGTCTACTTTCAAGGGTTTAGTGAATATATCAGCCACTTGATCTTGAGTCTTCACATATTGTAGCACTACCTCTTTATTCTTCACATGTTCCCGGATTGAATGAAAACGAATATCAATATGTTTGCTTCTTTGATGATACACCGGATTCTTTCCTAGTGCAATGGCTGATTTGCTATCAATGTTTATCTTAGTGGGCTTCTTTTGCTCAGAACCAACTTCCTTTAGCAAGTTTCTTAGCCATATTGCATGTGATACACATGCAGATGCAGCAACATATTCAGCTTCACATGTAGAAAGAGTAACAATAGGTTGCTTCTTTGACATCCATGAAAATACTGCATTTCCCATAAAAAATACGAATCCAGAAGTACTCTTACGGTCATCCATGTCTCCAGCCCAATCACTATCTAAGTAGCCAACAAGTTCAAAATTATCAAGATGAGAATAAAATAGTCCATCAGTAATAGTACCTCGGATGTACCGAAGAATCCTCTTTGCTGCCTTCCAATGCATTGATTTGGGCTCTTCCATAAATCTGCTGACTAAGCCGACTGTATATAATATGTCCGGCCTTGTACAGGTCATATACCTCAAACTTCCCACTAAGCTTCTGTAGAGAGTAGGGTCAACAACCTTTCCTTCATCTTCTTTTGATATTTTTGCTCCACAATCAACGGGGGTGTTTATAGGATTACAATCTTTCATTTTGAATCTCTTCAAGATTTCTTTAGCATAACCTTCTTGGGATATGAAAATTCCTTCTTCATGTTGTTGGACTTCCAAACCAAGAAAGTATGTCATGAGTCCCATGTCTGTCATCTCAAATTCCTTCATCATAGCATGCTTGAATTCTTCAATCATTTGTGGATCGTTACCTGTAAAGATGAGATCATCCACATACAAACAAACAAGTAATATGTTAGAATTTTTTTCTTTTTCATACACAGCATACTCAGAGGGACATTGCTTGAAGCCGTTTGCTTTGAAGTAGCTGTCAATCCTTGAGTTCCAAGCTCTTGGAGCTTGTTTTAAGCCATAAAGTGCCTTCTTTAGCTTTAAAACCTTCTCTTTGCATTCATTCTTCACATACCCTTTAGGTTGCTCAACATATACTTCTTCTTCTAATAAGCCATTCAAAAAGGCCGACTTCACATCTAGTTGGTAGATTCTCCAATTGTTTTGTGCTGCCAAGGAAATTACCAGGCGAATTGTCTCCATACGAGCTACGGGAGCAAATACCTCCTCGTAGTCAATCCCGGCTTGCTGTTTGTAGCCTTTAGCTACTAAGCGAGCCTTGTATTTTTCTATCTTTCCTTCTGCGTTCTTCTTTACCTTGTAAACCCATTTCACTCCGATGGGTTCATGGCCTTCTGGAAGAGTGGTAAGCTCCCATGTGTCATTCTTTTGGATTGCTTTCATTTCTTCATCCATGGCCGTCTTCCAGTTTTCATTTTTCACTGCTTCTTCAAAAGAGATTACATCCTCATCAGCATATAAACAAATGAGATTAAGAGGTCTTGTTACCTCATAGAGATCTTGAATGCTTCTTGTCTTTCTGAAATCCTCACTTAAAGATGGAGATCTCGTGCTAGGTGAAGAGAGAGGTGAGGAATCTTCAGCTTGAGACTTTTCATCTTCTTCTTCTTCTTGTACTTCCACCAAGTTGGTGCTCCAATTCCAACTTCCTTCTTCGTTGAACTTCACATCTCGACTTACAATAGTCTTCTTTGTCTTTGGATCATAGAGTCTATATGCCTTGGACCTCTGGTTATATCCTATAAAGATGCAAGGATAACTCTTATCATCAAGCTTGCTTCTTCTTTGATCTGGGATGTGTGCATAGGCAATACAACCAAATACTCTTAGATGAGATACATTTGGCTTATAGCCATTCCATGCTTCTTGAGGGGTTCTTCCATCAAGATTCTTTCTTGGGCAGCGGTTGAGGATGTACACCGCACAATTTACGGCTTCTGCCCAAAACTCTTTTGGCATTTTCTTTGTGTTCAGCGTGCTTCTCACCATGTCAAGAATGGTTCGATTCTTCCTTTCTGCTACGCCGTTCTGCTGGGGTGAGTATGCGGCAGTTAAGGTCCTCCAAATGCCTTGAGCTTTGCAGAATTCTTCGAACTCCTTCGAGGTATACTCTCCTCCTCGATCTGATCTCAAAGCTTTGATTTTGCACCCAGTTTGGTTATCCACAAGAGCTTTGAATTTTTTGAATATCTCTAGGGCCTCCCGTTTCTCCTTCAAGAGATACACCCAAGTTTTCCTACTAAAGTCATCAATAAATGTTAGAAAATAACGACGACCTCCAAATGAGGCCGGTGTGATGGGACCACAAATATCCGTATGGATGAGTTGCAAAGGTTTTTTGGTTCGATGAAGTGACTCCTTTGGAAAACTTGTTCTTGACTGTTTTCCAATAATACATGCTTCACATATTTCTTCACAAGTATTCTCCATGAGAGGTAACCCCTTCACCATCGCCTTTGAGGAGAGGAGCTTCAAAGAGCTAAAGTTCAAATGCCTGAACCTCAAGTGCCATAGCCACATGTTATTCTTCATGCATGCACTTAAGCACTTTGTATTGATATACTTAATGTTCAACATGAACATTCGGTTCTTGGTCATAGGTACTTCTGCAATCAACTGATCATGTTTATTCAAGTACAAGCATCCTCCTTTCATGCAAACATTAAAGCCTTTTTCTAATAATTGACCAAGACTTAAGATATTTGTTTTCATATTAGACACATAGTAAACATTAGAAATGAACTGTGGAGAACCATCCTTGAGTTGGATTAGGATCTTACCTATTCCCTTCACTTGAATTTTTGAGGCATCTCCAAAAGAAACGTTGCCTTCCACTGTCTCATCTAACTCTTTAAAGATATGTTTGTGCCCACACATATGATTGCTTGCACCAGTATCCAAGTACCATTTATTCTCATTGGAGGCTTCTTCTCCCTTCTCTGCTAGTAGTAGCACACCATTTTCTCCTTCCTCCTTCCTTGCATAGTTGGTCTTCTCATACACTTGATTATTCTTATTATAGTAACATTCTGAGGAAAAATGACCATATTTGCCACAAATAAAACATTTAACATTTCTTTTATCATACCTTCGTCCTCCTTTTGAGAAACCTCCTTGCCTTTTTCCATCTTGAGTGCTTTCTTCATTTGATGGAAATCCTAGGCCTCCTCTTCCTCTGCCACGTCCAAAGGAACCTTGTCCTTGCCCACGGCCTCGTCCATGATGATATCTACGGCTGTAACCATGACCATGGTTTTTATGTTTGTCCTCGTCAGTTGGGCCTTCCTTCTTCTCACTGATGGTGAGCTTGCTTTTCAGGGCTTGCTCCAAAGGTTCTTCTTTTCGCAACAAGATCCTCTGCTCATGGACTTGTAGAGAACCCATGAGCTCATCAATTGTCATAGTATCCACATCTTTGGACTCTTCAATTGCTGTCACAACATAGTCAAACTTTTGATCCAAGGATCTTAGGATCTTCTCCACCACACGCTTGTCCTCTATATTCTCACCATTTCTCCTCATTTGGTTTACAATAGATAGAGCCTTTGTGAAGTAATCCGAGATGGATTCTCCTTCCTTCATCTTCAAAGTCTCGAACTCGCCTCTCAATATTTGGAGGCGCACCTTCTTCACTTTCTCAACACCCTTATGGGCTTTCTCGAGGATCTCCCATGCTTGCTTTGAGTTGGTAGCACCAGCAATCTTCTCAAAAGCGGCTTCATCTAAGCCTTGATAAATGAAGTAGAGAGCCTTCTTATCTTTCTTCAAAGTCTCTCGTTGTTGCGCTCTATCTCCGTCTTCTTCATAGCCCTTTTCGACTATATCCCAAATATCTTGAGATCCAAGTAATGCCTTCATTTGGATACTTCAATTCTCATAGTTGGTATTGGTGAGACGAGGAATAGGAAGCATCCCGGTAGCCATGACCAAGCTCTGATACCACTTTGATAGAATATGCAATGGTGGTAGAAACACAAGAACATGGAAAGAAAATACTTTATATAAGATAATGGAGTAGTACAACTTTTCTTCAAAGAGGAATACAATTTTTCTCTCTCAAGCCCTCTCTATCTACCACTCCTTTTTTTTCTTCCATGCATTCTTCTTCATGATAGCCACATATTTATAGGCACTAGAAGTGACCTTTTAACTCCCCTAATAAGTACATCATAATGAGACCTTTTAGATTATCCATATGACCCTTTGGATACTTCATATGACCCTTTGAATTCCTCAGCATAATTAAGTTTATCAACTTCCAACAAAGACTGCCCCATTGTTTGCTCCGATATTGAATCGTCTTAACAGGGCCTGTTTGGGCATTGAAAGATCTTGTTGGTCCGACAAGATCTTTCAACAAGGATCTTCTTAGAAAAAAAAAGACGATGGAGATAATATATATCTAGTTTTTTGAGAAGAAAAATTAGTGATTGGTCAAACAACCCGACTCTCTTTCCTGCTTTGCTACGATTTCCAAAGAGATACCCGGTGAGAAGATCTTATTGGGCTGCTGAGATCTTCCAGCGTCTAAACAGGGCCTTAGGGTTTTGTCTGGATGCCTGGGTAATGAATATCCCTGGAATTAATCACTTTGCAGATGTTTAAGTAGATTTATGAAACTTCAATCTTATTAAAAGGATATGACTTTCATGAACATGTTTCAAGCGGAATGCATATTTTTTTGGGGATTTGAGATTTTGAAGCTCTTGCATTTTGTCGAACTATTATTTTTCACAATCATACTTTCTCTCTAGTTTCTGCCGTGCACTGGAAGGTCAAACTTGAAGCTAGCAATGACATGGTAACTCGGAAACATCATGAGACTATTATGAGAATACACTAGGAGCAATTTTTTTTTTTTTTAATAAAAAAACTCACTAGGAGCAATAATACTTTTGTAGAAATTCAGCTAGTAGCAGACCATATCTTTTGTCTTTCATGATCGTTAAAGGCATGTGGTTTTGATCCAGAGACATAAATCCAAATAACGAGGTGAATGGCTAAGAAATTGCATGATCACTTGTGCACAACTAATGTTGTCAGTCCTAGCCTCCCAGGATGATATATATATATATACTTGCTGAGAAGTGCTTGTTTGAGTTAGGCATGGACCAACGGTCGAGTGGGTGCGGCCTTGCATCGCATACTGGTGGGAGGCGATGTGACGAGATACTCCGTCGTTCTTTTCTCGGTTCCAAAGAAGGATTTCTTGGTCGAGGCCCCGCCGGAGCTGGTGGATGAGGACCACCCTCGTCTCTTTGAGCCCTACTACGACGATGAATTCGTGCGCTTCTGTGTCTCAGAGGAGGGTACCAAAACGATGGATACACTGGGTGCTTACAACGAGCTTATCAAGGCAAGAAAGGCCGAGGCCTAAGAGTTCTTCTCTGATGTAATGAAGCACTGGGTAGAGATGCTCCTGCTGCTGTCACCTTGGACAACCAATATTAATATGGTTTATATGTGCTGCTGCTCTATTATTATAACGCCCTGCTGGTGTATTATGATGCATTTGTGTGATATCGGGAATGGCTTAGCCCCTATTATATAAGATTGGGTGAACTGGAACTGACTGTGGAATCTCCTGGTGATTACATATGTGAAATATACCCCTGTTCCTTTGCTTTATAAAAAAAAAAAAGGAAAAGAAAAGAAGAAAAGGTGTTTTTATTGTTTTTTCTAAAGGGGTGGAAAACAAGAATATACACAAAAAAAGGAAGGTGAAAAGTCTTTTTTCTGTTTTACAGAAGGGGGAAAAGAAAAAAAAAAGTTTCTTCTGAACTGGAAAAAAATTAACGCCGTTGCCGGGGATCGAACCCGGGTCACCCGCGTGACAGGCGGGAATACTCACCACTATACTACAACGACTTTGGTAATCCCGTGGTTACGGAATAATATTTGTGCCCTACTACTTTTATCTGTAATTGCGCAAACATACACTCACATTGCTCATTTCATATATGCTCTATCCAACCTTGGCACTCTAAACTATATAGACAAGTGCTGTAGCGGTACCTTTTCGTGTTGTTACGACTATCATTGCTTATAATTTACCATAGAATCCATCAAATTTGATGCATGCTTATTTTATTAGTATAAAATCAGTAAATACTACGGGCATTGCGGAGATTAAGGTGTACTTTTATATTAAAATATATTAAATTAAAAAAATAAATGCTATGTAAAGGACTCGAACCTCGACATTGTCTTTAAAAGCTATTTATAGTTTTTAGGTGATGCGAGAAACATGAGGCAGAAAATACGGTAGAGGTAAAAACATGTGAGGAAACTTGGATGGCTACATTTACCTCATGGATGAACGCATTATGGATTTGCGTAATTTAACGTTATATGATAAAATAGATAAAGTAGTAGTTGACATCAATATATGTAACTATTTTGGAACCATGTTTGTATTATTATTTTTTCCCAGTTGATACAACTACATGTGATTTGGAGTAGTTTTCTAGGACTTTGGCCCACCCTCATGCTAAGTTTGTTCTCTCATGAAGATGAGAATGGTGGAATATGAGAAGTTACTTAAGTGGTTGCATCAAGATGCAAATTGGTGCCACAATAGCATCCATGGATCCAAATAGATTGAAACATCAAATGGACCAGATCTCCTGATAGACCCCCAACTGCAAGGGGAAGAGAAGCCTACTTACCGATAAGAGAGAGAGGAGAAGCGTCGTGTGTACATTGAGATGCGCACCGTATCAGCGAGCGCAATCGTCCGGTTTTGGAAATCCATTCCCGGCCGAGACGCGCGTCGGCAATGTCCCGGGCGGCTCTCGCGTCGGCCGGCCGCCGCTATCTCCTTTCACCTCCCAAACCTCTCCTCCTCTCCCACTCCCCGGAGCCCGAATTAGGACTAGGGCTTTCAGGAAGCAGCCCGAAGCCGAGCGCTCCCCCGCTCCGGCCCTCCGCCGATGCCGACGCCCTCGCCCGCCTCCTCATCCACCACCACAACCCCTTCCACCCTCTGGAGTCCCCCCTCCAGCTCGCCGGCATCCGCCTCTCTGGAGACCTCGTCCTCCAGACCCTCCTCCGCCTCCGCCACGCCTCCAAGGTCGCCCTCAGCTTCTTCGTCTGGGCCCGCGACCACGCCCACCACGCCCATGGTCCCGACGCCTACGACCTCATGATCGATATCCTGGGGAAGGTTCGCCAGTTCGACGTCGCGTGGCAGCTCATCATCGAGATGGACCAGCGCGGCGGCGCGGGGTCCAGCCCCCGGACCTTCGCCATCCTCGTCCGCCGCTACATCGCTGCTGGCATGACGCGCCAGGCCGTCCGGGCCTTCGACGACATGGAGGCCTTCATCGGCCGGGAGCCCGACGGCAACGACTTCAAGATGCTCCTCGACACCCTCTGCAAGTACGGCTATCCCAAGGTCTCGCTTTCTTTCTGAACTTTTCCCCCTTCTCTTTTGATTTTTTGCTATCAAATATCGATTGAGAGATAAATGGGTGCTTGGTCCATTTTGGTGCTGCTTCTTCTTTACATTGGAGAATTATGATTTGTATTTAGGCCTAAGATGAAGCTGTGGTATTTGAAATTTTCTGATTTAGACATGGGGTGTCCTGGATTTTTTATTTTTTATTTTTTGAATCTTTTTACTTTCTTTTACGAATTTTCTCATACACCAATTGTTATATTGGTTTCGGTTGGAAAAAAATCTTTTAAGCATTGATGTTTCGTTAAATTATCATGATTTTGTTAATGCGTTTGATTCCTGCCTAGAGATTACGAGATCCCTGGCAAGATTTGATTAACTGACAAACCTTACACGGATTATGAGGAGTTGGCCTCACAAATCCTTCCGTCTGCGTTATCTATTATCTTTTCTTTTTCCTTCTTTATATAAATTTGCTTACTTTTTACCATATTTTTTCCTGTCGAGTCAACTTTGTTAAGATATACCACATTGAGTGCAGTGCTAAGCCATTTGGGTAGCACGATCCAGCCTCAACAAGTACTGAAATGTTTTGCCATTGCTGTTTCTAATGCTTTCATTGTCATAAATGTATTTAACAATTTAAATAGCTATTCACTACATCTCTTAATGCTCACCAATTTATCTCCTGTAGTACTTTATCATATGCTTTCACCAAGCCAATGCCACCCAAGCGAACAGTCTTTCATATAGTGAATTCTTTCACTTCTATCTTGACATCTTTATTTTAAATTGTTGGAGCCATAAGATAACCTTTATCATTGGTCGTCATAACAACAGATGGTAGTATCAATGCCATCTCCTGGATTTGGAAATATGTACAACTATCTTTACCCAATGAACTCCAGTTACTGACGTCGTGTCAATGGTTGCAGGTTGCAACAGAGATATTTAATAAAAGAAAATTCAAATATGAACCAGACGAGAAGACATACACAATTTTGATTTACGGATGGTGTAAGGTAAACCGACATGAAATGGCACAGAAGTTCTTAAAGGAGATGGTGCATCGTGGGTTAGAACCCAATGTGGTTACATATAATGTTCTGTTGAATGGGATCTGTAGGAGGGCAAGCTTGCATCCAGACAATCGGTTTGATAGAACAGTCCATGCAGCTGATGACCTTTTAGATGAGATGCAAAGCAAAGGCATTGAACCTGATGTCACGAGCTACTCGATCATCCTTCATGTTTACAGTCGAGCCCATAAACCAGAATTATCACTTTGTATGTTGCGGTCGATGAAAGAGAAAGGCATTTGTCCCACAGCGGCAACATACACTTCGGTAATCAAGTGTCTGGCTTCCTGTGGGAGACTGGAGGATGCCGAAGATTTGCTTAATGAAATGGCAAGCGATGGCATTTGCCCATGCCCAGCTACATATAATTGCTTCTTCAAGGAGTATCGTGGGAGGAAAGATGTGGATGGTGCGATAAAGTTGTACAAGAAGATGAAGGAAATGGGTTCCCTGAGCACACCTGATATTCACACGTTCAACATCTTAATTGGAATGTTTTCAAAGCTAAACCGGATGGAGATAGTCAGGGAATTATGGAATGATATGGTTGAGGGCAGTGTCGGGCCGGATTTGGATTCGTATACTTTGTTGATTCATGGGTTATGTGAGAAGCAAAAGTGGAGGGAGGCATGCCAGTTCTTCATGGAGATGATAGAGAAAGGGTTCCTTCCACAGAAGGCGACATTCGAGACATTGTACCGGGGATTGATACAATCAGATATGCTGAGAACTTGGAGAAGACTGAAGAACAAGGTGGAGGAGGAGTCACTGAAATTTGGTTCTGAATTCCAACTTTATCATTTTAAACCTTATAAGAGGTGATACTCTTTTTTGAGTTCAATCAAGTGCTTAGGAGCTGGTGGGGGTTGCCTTTGAAGAATACCAAGCCTGCCCGTAGCCTGTGCAGAATCTACTTGAAGAATCAACTGATGATTAAGTGTTGTCGAACATGTAGAGAATTTTTCCTGGAATGCAGGTCATATGTGCATATTATCCAAGAGTAGCCTTAGTCTCAATGCAGGTGAAACCTAGCAAAGAAATGGAGAAATTTTACAATAATAGTTGTGGTCATGATATCTGATGCCACAAAACTAACTACTCCAGAATTATTTGCTGGAGCAGAGGACAGGTGAGGCTTGCATTGGTACGAGTTGGTACAGCAAAGGATACCTATCTGCGATCCTGCTTAATTAAGTGTCGCAACAATAAACTTAACTTTGTTGTTGTATTCTTGTCACTCTTGGTGTCATCCACACAATTTTGACAACTTCCTTATGGAGATCTCTGATTAGTTGCACATGACCATACCATTTTAATTGGTTCGCCATCTCTTTGACCTTCATGCATACAACTCTTCTGCCTCCTGCAATATACATGAGTCTCACCTAAGTTTTCCTATTTTCACGGTACATGCATGCAAAATTCTCATCTCTGCCATATTCAACTTGTTTGCTTGGACCCACTTATATCCTAAAAATTTGAGCCAGAAAAAAATACAGGGATAAAATTATTGCACAAGCCTATTACATAGTTCCTGATAGCACCTTTCCAAGTAATCTCCAGTATCCGATTCTAGTAGAAACCTGTTCTTGGTTATTAGTGGTGTGCCTGTGTGCTTTAGGCTAAAAATTGGTGTAGACTCGATGCAAACAAAAACTTGTTGATGATAAATTTAACACTTCAATGGATCTTCTATGCTAGTTTTTTCATTATATTCTTCAGTTTGTATTCTTTCTTAACTATTTAATGAATTATCATTCGTTATACTCAGCATAAACTACTTAATTTTTCATTTAATAAAGTACATACTACTACTTTCTCTCAAGTGACAATTCAATATAAATTCAAATATACTAGTTGCATAAATGAATGCATTTTCTTACGTTTGATCTCGAGTTTGATGTTACAAGCTGACACCAGAACTCTAGATATTGATTTGATTATGAGGAAGCCAAGAAAGAATATCTAAAATTTTAGACAATGTCAGTGAGTTCTTGAAGCTCAACAAATTCAAGTAAAAGTGGATATAGAAAAATTAGTTGTGTATAAAGAAGATATGGTTTTTTGTATCATATGCAATTGCCTTTTGCAGCCTTGTTACAGCTAGATACATAAGTATAATCCATGGGTTTATACAATGCAACTTTTCTTTGTGGTAAAGAATCTACTTCATGCTTTTGGATTGTGAAAGCATGAATGATCCAGCTAATCTAAAATTGCATCTCTCTTTAGGTTTGGGATGTATTCCTGGTGCAGAAAGTGCTGTGTTTGTGGTCTGTCATTCTAAATTTGCTGTTTTTTTTCTTATTATTGTGATGCACTGGTGCATACACAACCATTAGAATTTAGCACATGAAATGCACACGAAACTATGATTTGCTGCTTCTAGAGATGGTTCTTGTTAACAAGTTTGCTCTGAAATAAAAGTTCGATTTCATATTCACCACATTTTTGCTTTACAGAATTGCTTGATTTGATTTGGAAGAGAAGAATTGTCTTATGATATGCCTTGAATTGGATTCTTGCCAAAAAGTCATCAAACCTCGTGGCCTTAGTTTGACTCTGTGGCTCAGGTTGCACTTTGGGTCATTTGCTTGGGTCAAGGCTCTTGTGTGGACTTGGTTGTGAAACATGGATTCAATTTGGCTGTTTGGGTTTAAGTTGGATTTGATTTTAATCTGTGCTGGATTTGTTTAGTTTTGTATTCAGTCCGAACTGGTTTTGATTTGGCTTGATTTTAGCATAATAGTTCATTCATGTAATGATATTTTCTGATTCTTCCCCTTGCCTTTTCTATTTTTTGGCCACCATAAATAGCACAACTGGTTTTACACTGGAGTTAATTGAGGCTATTCCAAAGGGAGTCCACTGCTAACCATTTCTTTTCTCATGTAATCCTTCTTTTTCTGGCAGCATAAACAATTAAACTACTTAAGAAAGAAAAAGGAATGCCAAACAGTGGACAGCAGCCAATATCAGGCCTACTAAGCAGGGGGAGATCCTTTGTATGAGGGACATACCTCAAACTAGCTTTGCTTTGCAGTTCTAGCTTGATTACTGGGATGCAACTGAAATGAAAAGGGCAAGGTAGCTGATACAACCATGTAGGAAAAGATCTTCACTCAATCTTGATCATGATCTCTCGATAGCATGTATCTTACTTTCTTCTGCAATTGCCGAAACAAATTCTCTTGACAGACATGGGTTTGTCAGTGCAAGTAAAAGTTTGACATTGTTTTCTCATGAAAGTACAACAAGAGGCTGCAATCTGGGTGGATACAAACATAATTTGAAAACAAGAAATGACACAAAAACACCCTGGGCTACAAAGTTGCCTAAAACAAATTATAGGGAGGGAAGCCGCTCTTTGACAATCAATTTGATGGTGCAGCAGATGATGCAAGCAGAGTTGTGAAGCTGATTCGAAATGAAACATTCATACCATGATGTTTGTGGTTGTGGTATGGTGTGTCCGTACAACTAAAATGAAGATTGTTGATGGTTCTTTCTCTCAAATGCTTTCTACTTTATAGTAAGAAATAGGCAAATAGAAATATCTCGTGGTCTATATATTACTTTAACCAGAGTAAAGCTGCTTACATGTTGAGCACAATACTGAGCATATATCAATAATAGTACTGTTCTCCTTTCTAAATGTACTGAAATTTCTTGTTATAAAAACTGAGACACTCACAAGTCATGAAAGATGGTCTTTTGCTGTTCAATTGTCTCAGTTTTAGAGATCAAAACTTGTTGCTTTTTGTGTTTGCACAAATTGATGTTTTGTTTCATTCTGGCATGTTTAATTATTATTTAAACTTTTAGTTTCAAAAGTTTTTGAATGTGCACTCACATGTGACACCTACTCGTTTTCATTGAGCTGTAGGTTCATGTTTGTCTCTATTACATATCATGCTTTGCACATCTTGCGACATCCATATGGCGGGTCATAGTCATCATTACCTATTATTTCACTCTCGTACACCCGTGCGTCCTGACTGAAGTTATTAATGGGACCGAGGCAGAAACTGTTGGCACAATGTCATTGACTTATCCCTGTTCACTTTTTTCTTTGTTTTCATATACATATTCTGGTGATCTATTTCTACATAGCCATGCTAAATTTATCTTTTCTGTTAAATGACTGGTCATCTTCCAGGATGTTTAAACACAGGTATGTTCATGGGTGCTTCATTAGATAGTGCCACTGGACCTACACAATCAGCATGTTTGCATTGTGGTTTTCAAAGACAGCATTTTGGTGGCAGTGTGCTGGAGCACCTCAGTTTTGGCCTTCCTCTCTGACTCTTAAGTTACCAATGTTGCAGAATAGCTATTGATAGGGGATCTAACATTCTTAAATGCAATGGGTTTCTGAAAAAATATATTGCACTTGAAGTATAGTGAATTACATCTATGTTTGCTGTTTTCTTTTGCTTTTTTTGATAAAATTTTGATTATTTCAGTCTTTAGGTGTTTAGTCTTTATGCTGTCCTGCTTGTTAAAATTCTTACGTTATCAAAGGCATTTGAATATTTGATTCTTCACAGTGTCTTTCGAGAAATTACTTGCTGCTATTTTCATGTGATGGAAGATTGAGGAGCACAGAGCACCACTTTAGTCTCTTTGTTGAGTAGCAGTGAGTTTGTAATCTCAAGGAATTATGCGGCAGCAGTGGCATGCATGTCTTTTCTCTTAGCTAATATCTTTCCAGGTCAATAGTCAGCTTCTTATCCCAGCTCTGAAAATCAGAAGAGGGTATAATTTTATCCAAAATCAGAAGTGAGGTGTCCAAATTAAAAAGTCACACCATTGATTGTGATTTATACAACTAAAATATTAAAAACTAAAATCATATTTTTTAATAGCTCAAATGAATGCATCATGTGGACATAAAAATGGACCATTTTTATTGTATGACCAAGCAAAAATACATAATAATTTAAATTAAGAATCTATTTTATAGATCATGATCTACACGTGATAAAATATATATAAATTAAAAATTAATAGATTTTAATACTTAGATTTCTAAGCACTTTTAATGATATAGATCTTGGTTAATGGCATAGATCTTTAATTTGATTGGCTCATTGTTGATTTTGAACTCGGGAGTAGATATCTCTCCTCTTAAGAGGAGCAAAAACAATCTCATAAACCTGATAAATACTTTCGACACTTCAAGTTGGTCTTCTATAATATCCATTAAATGTTGTACACTCTCTTTTGGAGTGCCCAATTTATCCATTCCACAGCGCCATTCTACTTTGGTGTGGCTTAAGTAGTAGGGTGACAGAAATGTGCCCAATTCATCCATTCCATGACCCTACTATGCTTTGGTGTGGCCAGAGTACTGCAGTGACAGAAATATGTGCGTGCATGCGCGCACACATATAACATATAGAGAGAAATTTTAGTGGCACTTTCTCCTCTTTCCACCGTTGTTTAATATTAATATGATTGTTTGCAATATTGTTATATAATGATATATCAGCACAGGGACATTTTTTCTGATCTCAAACATCTACTTAAAACAGTGTCCATCCTTTTCAGCTTGTGATATAGAGCTAGTGGCTATATTTGGTTTCAGTTCATCTTATCACTAAAGCATCATCCTTTGTTAGTTTTTAATGTCGTTTATAACTGAAATACATCAGATTATTGGGATGATGCTACTTGATTGCTGGTTCTCTTTTAGTAACCAGATATATCATTTTTCTGCCTGGATCTTTGTCATTCTTTACAACCAGAGTACATCCATATTATTAAGACATCACTGCTGGGATATTACTATTTTTCTTTAACTTACAAATAACATTAAATGCTTTATGTGAATACTTGCACTTTAAAAGATTAAGAATGCTCCCCATTGCTGTTTGGATCACTTCCATGTTGTTTCAGTCATATTTTCTTTACGGTAGCTGATTATTTTCATTCAATCAGTTAAAACTCTGCTTCATTCCTCTTACCTCAGATGGTATAGATCTATTCTTGTATTAGCTTCATCATTTCTTGGATTGCTGAAAGGACAGTCCATATGGGTTTGGGTCGTATCTTTCGTGCAAAGGAACGATGGGTCTTTTTTTACAATATCAATTATTGGTTCATATCTTACACATATCTCAAAGCATTCAAGATCTTCTCATTCATTCGTTTGCATAGATCTCGAAGCGACTATTGCATAATCTAATTGTGGATTTATGAAAAGGAGGAAGATTTTTTCTTTACACGAAAGATATAACCCCTGCCATACACAAGCTGCTTCTTTTTTTTTTGTTCTTTTTTTCTTTTTTCTTTTCGTGTGATTCTGCCGGTTGGTAATCAGCACATCTGCACTTTTTTGGTGTAAAAAAAATGCATTTGCATTCCACCAAGCTCTAGCCACTTATATATATATATATATATATATATATATATATATATATGGACAAACCTATTATATTGGCTTATACAGGATTTGATGCAACATTTTGGCTGCCGCCTGTATGACCACAGAGGCTTCCTAATGTTCTAAATGTTGTTAACCGTTTAAACTTCTCAGCCTTGTTGATTGATCTAATTCATGAAGTTTTTAAACTCAGACTCATCAAGCAAATACATTGGATTATTTGATCAGCGCACCAGCTTTCAGCGTCGGCATTCCCAAGCCTTGAAGGAAATGTTACCGTTAGGAAGTTGGCCCCTCGGTCGTTGGTGGATCACGTTATGTTTGAAAAAAAAGAAAAGAAAAGGTAGCAAAAGCAGGGGCAACACATCAGGTGTATCCATTACGGATCACGAACATCTAAGTAATAACAATAAGACTAGACCATGTTTTTTCTTTATTTTTATTTTCCTGAGAAAAAGGGGGCGAGATGCGCCGCCAAGTTCGACGCTTAAGTGTGTGACGTAGATTCCGCGTGATTTTTTTTTTTTTTTTGATGCAACGGAATATATTATATTATATTATCTTTGAGTAAATACATCCACGAAAATCCGTACGTAAAACGTTCTGAGGCTGAGTAAATTGCTAGATTACAAAACTTTAAGAGCCCGGTTTGGCTTCTTTTTTAACCATGCTTGTATGCATCTTTTGCATGCTTCTACTTATACGAAGATTCATACATACATGTTTTTAGTCTCACATCGGCTATGCATTAGATACATCTCAGGTATTTATACAGGACTGACGAACCGAAATAATATCTTCCAGCTAATTTTTTTGGGTAATATTCTGTGTTGTTATAAATGATATCAAAGCGGATCTGGCCCATAGTTTATATAGACTAGGAGATAATGCAACACAAATTTTTTTATGAGAGTTGATCACATGCTAATCGTGGTGTTTGTAATTAGATTTGAATAGATTTGAACTTCTAACATGACAAGGATGTCAGGATATAAACGGGATGAGTATGTGAGGATCCTTGCGGCCATATATTTAGTTCCACATCGAATATGTATTGGATAAATCTTGGGTACTTATACATGACTGAGTAACTCAAATAATATCTTTTGGTTAGTTTTTTTTTTTAAATGAGATCCTGAATTGCGACAATTTATATATATAAGGATATAATCATCTAAATATTAGTGCATTCTATATCATTATGAATCCTAACATGGTGACTCCTGCTGCCGACAACAGTGGTGCAACTATAAACTTCTAACGCTACAGTAGGTAGTTAATTTGACATTCCATCTAAATGATGATGATACTTAGATCTAGAATCCCGACACACTTTACGAGTTTGACAATCCCAGGCAATATATATCTCGGACATGATAGATCTTGATCACATCACCTTTCACCTTTGTTATTGCTTCATAATTCAACCTGTCCTCCACGTAAAGACATCTGTGTCGGCAATCACTGATTAGTTAATGGTGAATCCCCACAATTTGAATCAAAGGCTTCACACGAAAGATAGCTGATGATTCGTTCTGATGGACTCGTAATCTTTGCCGACTGCACTTTTTTAAAAGGGCAAGAATTTCATACCCAAAAAACGGGGGGCAGGAAGTGAAAGTTTGTGACAGGTGAAGGAACATGATGATTAAGAGGTGGGTATGCAAGTGGGCTCCTAAATCAACTTGGACCTGATCTGTATCCGAAGTTAGAGACTTGTATACTGGGAATGATGATGACCTAATCCTCAATTGGGTCAGGCTTGGACATTGCAGAATTGGTTTGAGTTGATCAAGATCCAATTCAATTTGGCAAGAATATGTAAATAAATTTGAGACCGACTTCGAAGCTTTGGATCCAACCTAACCGCGAGCAATCCGGTGCCTGCAAGACACGAAGTGTGCTGGATTAGATTTGAGTTTTCGATACAAGAACTCATAAACTCAATTCTGATTGAGTCCAAGGATTTTAAAACTAGAGATCTCAGCTATCTTGATGGGCAACTGAAAACTAGATACAAGGAGATATTGGTTTATCTTGCTTGGGGTCAAAATTTTTGAATTAAAATCATCGAGATGATGACAAGATCTCGTCTTGATAGATCAAGAGCTGAGATATCGAAATCTTGACAAATATAACAATTTCAAGATTACTTACTATTTTTATATTTAGTAGCTACAATATTGAATTAAAATGATTAGGTGCTATTAGACATTCTATTTCTTTTTTTCATTTTTTAAATATAAATATATTAGGTATAATTAATTATTATTTTTAAAAATCAACATGATGATGGATGAAAATAATGATAGTTGTAGTGAAGATGTAGAGACAATAGTAGTTTGATGGTATGTTTGCCTGCGGTATAGCAAAAGTGACAACGATGGTAATGATGACATGGTGGAGGTGATGATGATATTGATGGTAGTGGCATCAACAATGTGATGGACACAATGACGATAATAGCAATGTGTAATGGAGGAAGTACAACAATAATAGTGCATGTGATAATAGATGTAATGGAGATGCTGGCAATATGGTGGAAACGATGATGATTGTGGCGATGGTGGCATTAAGGGTGGTAGAGGTGGTGACAATGGTGGAGGCAGCACCGGTGATGGCGAAGATGATGATGGTGCTGGTGGAGACGGTGTTTGTAGTGGTGTTAAAAATATATATATTTTTAAAAATTAAAAGTAAATTTTTTTATTTTTTTAGAAATAATGAAAGTAATTTTTAAAAATTATAAAACAAAAATAATAGCACCAAATATGCTTTTTGTCTTAATTTTTATAATTTTATTTTTAAAAATAAAAAATAAGAAATAAATGCAATGCCAAACATGCTCTTAATATTTGTTTAAATATTGATTTTTTTTTGTCAAAAATGGGAGGGGAGGGGGAGAGGCGAACCTCACCCGCGTAGTAGCCTCCACTGGCCCCCCTTCTACCAGAAAATGTTCGGTGCAGGCCGTAAGTTTTCGCGTACCCTCTCTCACCCATGGGCTCCCCCTACTAGCCTTATCATCCATATGTGAGTATATCACCTCAACGCCACCTCGGTAGTCGGTACTAGCGGATCAGTAGCGCTTTCACCGGCAACGTCCAAGCGTGGGGCATCCAGTTCCTAAATTTAATCGACACCCGTGCGTTTCGAATCTGAACCATCCCAGTGGCAGCTAACGCCCCGTTCCACCTATGCTACCATCTTGATTGCTGTGTAAATATTGATTGGTATTTTGGTCTTGCAGCTGCTGATATCTTAAAATAAATTGGTTTATATCGGCCAAGATAGTGTCAGCTGATATGGTATAATGGTTATATCGTATCCTTGAGCGATCATCAGTTCAATGTAAAAGGCTTGATTGGATCTAAACCGGGACGGATTTGGATCCGGATCCAAACCTGACCCACTTGCAGCCAAATCGATGCAAGATTGAGACAAATTCTCACCAATCTGTGCCGCCCACTGTCGACGCCAAGTGAGCGGCAGCCTCCGGCGGCATCCTTTTCGGTCGCTGCCACCATCCGCAGCAAGGGAACATAAAAAACCCCTCCCGTATACGATCCCGTCGCATCATATCTAAAGCGCAGCGCACGAAGGCTACCCTTACGACAAGACCCTCACCTTTGGACCAACACCTGGTCCCACTCCTTTTTTTTTTTTTTAATAACTTCCACTGTTTTTTTTTTCAAAATAAGAAAGATCGTACACGTTAGGATCAATACACCCAACTTCCACTGTATTGAGCTTGACAAATTCTCTCTGTCTTATATAAACCCAAGAACCTCAAAGCTCTGAATACAGGCAAACCTACAAAAAAGTTAGATACTACTAAAAATCACCTATCACCTCTGCTTTATTGCTTAGGACTTATTTGGTTTGCTAAAGAAGAAAGAGAAATAAGAAAATAGCTTTTCTATGAAAATATATATTTTTTTTCATAAAAAAGAATTTTTTTTTCTAAAAATACCTCTAAGCTGTCATAATCTTTGTTATAGCTATTTTTATTATTTAATCTAAAACTATTAGCAATATGCTATTAAAAATTAACATAATATGAAGAATTATGATAATTTTAGTATAAAAATATATTAATAACTATTAAAGATTATCACAATATAAAAAATTGTCTAACTATTAAAAATGGTTAGAAGCCTAAAAACTCAATCCAATAAAGATTTTTAATGCCTATTTTAAAATATTTTTTATATTTTAAAATATTTGAAAAATAGATATTAAAAATTATGCATGTGATACTTTATGGGTATTTTATAAAACTGTTTTTTGGAAAGTCGATGATCAACTAAGTGTAGGTTAATTTGCAAAAGTCGTGATCAACTGAATATGCAAAAACCATTTAGCTCGGCAGGTGGCCATTAGGGGGACTTACACTGCTTATCAGATCTAGCTAGCCAGAAATGCCAGAACCTTTGGCGAAAGCAGCCCTTTTTCAAGATTCGTTTGTGGAGCGTGTCAGGGCACAGGCGGCTGAGATTATTCATGCGGACCTGTCGGATAGACCTTTAATAATTTAGGGCATCTAAGGCTCTTCCTTTGCTCGTATAGTGCTTCGAATGGTGTTTTTCACCTGGAAGCCTCCATCATCGAGTTTTTTCAAGGTCAACTTCAATGGATGCGTGCTTGATGGTGGCAGAGGTGACGTGCTGGCTTCGTCATCAGAAGCTCGGACTCTAAGATGGTAGTTGCTGGAGGCTGTCAGATTTTCGACACCTCACTTTCCGGAGCAAAGTTGAGGGCGGATGGGCAGGTCTAGGCCATGCTTAGTGAGTGTTGCGGGCTAGCTTAATCATACTTGAGGGTAATTCGGCTAATATGATTGAATTGATTCAAAGTGGCATCAGTGGCGGTGAGAGAGACACTCCTTGCTTCGAGACATTCGGACTATGATGAGTGGTGATGTGGTCTTCCAAACCAAACATGTTTGGAGGACAAATGGGGCCGCAAACTGAGGGGCTTCGTATGTGGCCAATCACTTCGAAGTCATCCTGTGGGTTGGAGGAAGGGGATTTGTCTAGAGCGCTCCGAGACTTATTGTTTTCTGATCTTATTGGATGTATCCAAACTAAAACTATATGAATCAGCTGTTTCAGCAAAACCATATTGCTCGATATCATATATCCATGCATCAAATTTTTTTTAAAATATTTTAGTGAGATTGTTGTGGGATGGGGTTCCCAGTTTAGTCCCACATCGGCTAATCAACGGAAAGGTCTGTGCCTTAAATGGGGGGCTCAATAACCTCTCCTTACCGAGGGCCCTTTTGTAGGACAAAACCGTGAGGGTAGGGGTAGTACCTCCGCGGACCCCCGCGCCGTTAGGGCTCGGGACTGTCATTGGGCAAAGACCCTGGGCGACCTCCCGGAGACCCGAACCGGCAATCCCAGAGCGGACAATACCTCGGGAGGGACGCAGATGCTTTCCCTGCTCGGCTGGTGTGTGGGCTGCTGCCGGGGTGAAACCCCGCAACAGTTGGCGCTAGAGGAAGGGCCCCGGCCACGCACAGACCTTCCCGCTGGGGGGGCTGTGTTGTGGGATGGGGTTCCCAGTTTAGTCCCACATCGGCTAATCAGCGGAAAGGTCTGTGCCTTAAATGGGGGGCTCAATAACCTCTCCTTACCGAGGGCCCTTTTATAGGACAAAACCGTGAGGGTAGGGGTAGTACCTCCGCGGACCCCCGCGCCGTTAGGGCTCGGGACTGTCATTGGGCAAAGACCCTGGGCGACCTCCCGGAGACCCGAAGCGGCAATCCCAGAGCGGACAATACCTCGGGAGGGACGCAGATGCTTTCCCTGCTCGGCTGGTGTGTGGGCTGCTGCCGGGGTGAAACCCCGTAACAGTTGGCGCTAGAGGAAGGGCCCCGGCCACGCACAGACCTTCCCGCTGGGGGGGCTGTGTTGTGGGATGGGGTTCCCAGTTTAGTCCCACATCGGCTAATCAGCAGAAAGGTCTGTGCCTTAAATGGGGGGCTCAATAACCTCTTCTTACCGAAGGCCCTTTTGTAGGACAAAACCGTGAGGGTAGGGGTAGTACCTCAGCGGACCCCCGCGCCGTTAGGGCTCGGGACTGTCATTGGGCAAAGACCCTGGGCGACCTCCCGGAGACCCGAAGCGGCAATCCCAGAGCGGACAATACCTCGGGAGGGACGCAGATGCTTTCCCTGCTCGGCTGGTGTGTGGGCTGCTGCCGGGGTGAAACCCCGCAACAGCGATATTTTTTCCATGAACTAAATAAATTTTTATTATTATCTAATTATGCTATCTATTTATGAGGATTTTTTAATATATATATATATATATATATATATATATATATATATATATATATATATATATATATATATATATATATATATATATATATATATATATGTTGCTTCCATTTTACTTACATGCTTGCCTCCGGTTCTGTATTTAAAAAAAAGAAGGGGGCGCATGTTAATTTTCTACTATTGTCTTTATATCGTAAGAAGAGAAGAGAATCGTTGCACGAGAGGGACCACAATGAGATGTCGCATCCCTCGTCTCTTGGCCCATCGACGAAGTTGCGAAAATCGACAACGAAAGAACAAGGCTCTTCTGGGCTTTTTCTTTTTTCTTTTGCTCCACCCCCACCCCCACCCCCTTCGTTTTTTCCCCCGCCCCCGCGCGCGCGCGTTGCACGCATTGACTGCACTCATTCAATTTTATGAAAATCATTTTTGAGTTCCGCTACTGGCGTTCATCTCGGATCCCGGAGTGACGGCAAACAAAGATCCAGGAGATTTTCCAAAAAAAATATAAAAAAAAGTCATTACGGTAAGAGAGCTTTTATTTATTCTTCATAGTCAATCACACATACGGTTGTTCCTTAAAAGAGCCACAACCATTGCAGAATAAAACTTTATTGCTACGACCCTCCTATGATTCCTGTGGCACTTCTATGGTCGCCAGCGCCTTGTCGAAGAGCTCCCTCTTGAGGCCCAAGTACTCGGCCCACGTAACAGCCCGGTAGGCAGGGGCCCGCCCAGGGCCCACCAGCTTTTCAATCGGTGACACCGTGACACCGGCCGGTGGGCCGCAGAAGTACGCCGCAGAGACACGTTGCTGGCTCCGGTTCACGACGACCCGGTGGACGACACTCTTAAACCGCCCATTGGATAGTATGTGAAATAAATCTCCGACGATCACGACCAGAGCCCCCGGCAGTGGCGGCACCGTCACCCACCGGGCCGGGCTGTTCTGGTCCTCGGCCCGCAGCACCTGGAGCCCGCTCGTGCTGCTCTGGTACAGAATCGTAACCAGGCTCGAGTCGGCGTGGGCAGCCATGCCCATGGCTCGGTCGGGGTCCGGGCACGCCGGATACGAGTTCAACCGGAGGACGCCGGCCAAGTCCGGCGGCAGTTCCCCACCTTGGCCGGCCCACTCGACCTCCTCATCGCTGAGGCCCAGCGACAGAAGCATCAGCCTTATCAACCTCCCGGCGAGAGCCTTCATCTCCCGATCGTATCGTTCTATCGCATCACTGCACGTACGGCAATAAAAGCGCAGCACAAGTTAGCAGGCAGGGTTGCCACGACACGGCACGAGGGGGGCATGCAGGCACGTACCAGAATTGGTCCGGGTCATGGGGCCAGAGCTTGCGAGCGTGGTCCAGCGGGGAGCCCGCGATGGTGAAGCCCTCCGACCACATGAGCTTGGCGAAGAAGGAGGAGATGGGGACGAGGCCATAGCCGGAGACGCCGTCGGCGGGGCGGGCTGCCTTGAGCTTCTGCTGGGTCGGGAGCGCGAAGAGGCGGCGCATCTCGGAATCGATAGACTCCAGAAGGCGCGGGGCGACGCCATGGCCTGTGACCTGGAACGCGCCCCACGACACGCATGCGCGGGCCATGAATTCGGCAGCCTTGGGGTCGGCCATGTCGATGACCGGCACGGGCTCGGACACGCAAGGGTGGTCATGGAGGGTGGGCCACGCGTGCGACTCGGGGAGCTCGTGGACGGACTCGAACTCCAAGTGGTGAGCCTGGTCGAGGAGTACGTCGGAAAGCGAAGGCATGCTTCGAGTCGTTGGAGAGCTGGGGGAGAGGGGAGGGAACGCAAGAGATCTTGGAGGAGTTTCTGCGAGGGCCGACCGTGTGCTGGCTGTGGGAGATTCAACGAGCAAATACAATACCGGCGTACTAGTTATATAGGAGGAGGAGAGATGGCTTCTGGAAGGCGTCAAGGATATTGGCTGTATATGGGTGGTATCATCCACCGCGATCCATTTTGATTCGGACAGGATTTGCTGGATTACATGGATTTGAGGTCCACGCCAGACATGACTCAGGGACTGCATGTTAATTTTCCTTTTCTTTCCTCCTTTTCTTTTGGGGTAATTAATCACCGGTACATTTATTGACCGGTCTCTAAATAACATTTATTCCATGTTGACCGATTGTTTGACAATCAGTCATATTTCAATACTTTATTATGAGACGAAAACGCCCCCTAAGGATATTTTAATTCCTATTGCTTTATCTTCCATCCCAACGGACAAGAGAAAGAAAAAAAGGTCGGGCCCGCCATGGCCGGCGCCGGCCACGGCTCGACCCCTCCCGAGCCTCCTACCGCGGCCGCGCTGTCGGAAATTTCCCTTCCGGCGTGACCCCTCCTGCGTCCGCCACGGCCCAACCCCCTTCCGACACTGGCGACATTGCAGAAGGAGAAGAAAGAAGAAGAAGAGAAGAAAAAAAAAAGAAAAAATAAATAAATAAATACATATATACATACATACATACATATATATGAATGAACAAAAAGAAGAAAAAAAAGGAAAGAAAAAGAAGAAAAAGGAAAAAAAAAAGGAAGAAAAGGAAAGAAAAAGAAGAAAAAGGAAAGAAAACGAAAAGAAAGAAAAGAAAGAAAAGAAGAAAAAGGAAAGAAAAAAAGAGAAAAAAAGAAAAAGAAAAAAAAGTAAAAGAAAAGAAAAAAGAAGAGAAGGAAAGAAAAAGAAGAAAAAGAAAAAAAAGAAGAAAAAGGAAAGAAAAAGAAGAAAAAGGAAAAAAAAGGCAGAAAAAAGGAAAGAAAAAAAAGGAAAGAAACAGAAAAAAAGGAAAGAAAAAGAAAAAAAAATGGAAGAAAAAGGAAAGAAAAAGGAAGAAAAGGAAAGAAAAAGAAAAAAGGAGAAGAAAAAGGAAAGAAAAGAATAAAAAGAAAAGAAAAGGAAGAAAAAGGAAAGAAAATGGAAGAAAATGAAAAAAAAGGAAAGAAAAAGAAGAGAAGGAAAGAAAAAGAGAAAAAAAGAAAAAGGAAAGAAAAAGAAGAGAAGGAAAGAAAAAGAAGAAAAAGAAAAAAAAAGAAGAAAAAAGAAAGAAAAAGAAGAAAAAGGAAAGAAAAAGGAGGAAAAGGAAAGAAAAAGAAGAAAACGGAAGAAAATGAAAGAAAAAGAAAAAAAAGGAAAGAAAAAGAAAAGAAAAAAAGGAGAAGAAAAAGGAAAGAAAAAGAAGAGAAGGAAAAAAAAAGAAGAAAAAAGGAAAGAAAAAGAAAAAAAAAAGAAAAAAAAAGAAGAAAAAGGAAGAAAAGGAAAGAAAAAGAAGAAAAAGGAAAGAAAAAGAAAAAAAGAAAAGAAAAAAAGGAGAAGAAAAAGGAAAGAAAAAGAAGAGAAGGAAAGGAAAAAGAAGAAAAAGAAAAAAAGAAAAGAAAAAAGAAAAAAAAAGAAAAAAAAGAAAAACAATGAGTGAGTGGTAGTTAGGTTAATAAGCTTGGTACACATGTAATATAGTATGGCACACATTTAAATAAACTTGGTACACAATTAATCAATATTTTAACACTTAATCTAGCCTAGCACAGTTTTCTGTTCTGTGCATACAGTTTACTGTTCCCTGCACATAGATATAGTTTTTGTGTATGCAGTTAAATTAAGCTATCTGATTTTAGTAGAATGTTTCGAATCAGTTACAATGGCATGGTAGACACTTAATATAGGTTGTTCTTGAGCCAATACTTATCCTAGCATGGCGCATAGTCGATTAAGCTTGAAACACATTAAATTAACCAATGCACACACTTAATTAATCCCGAAATACAGTTTTCTGTTCTGTGCATACAGTTTACCGATTTATGCATACATGTATGGTTTCTCTCCACGCAGTTAAGTTAAGAAATCTGATTTTTGTAGAATATTTCGAATCAATTACAATGACGTGGTAGACACTTAATATAGGTTGTTCTTGTGAGCCAAGTCTTACCTTAGCATGGCACATAGTCGATTAAACTTGAAACATACTTAACTAACGATGACACATACTTAATTAACCCCAAAACACAGTTTTCTGTTCTGTGCACATAGTTTACTGTTTCCTGCACACAAGTATGGTTTCTCTGCACACAGTTAAGCTAACCATGCTATATTACCTGTATACCAAGCTTACTAACCTAACTGCCACTCACTCATTATTTTTCTTTTTTTCTTTTCTTTCTTTTTCTTTTTTTCTCTTCTTTTTCTTTCCTTCTCTTCCTTTTCTTTTCTTTTTATTCTTTTTCTTTCCTTTTCTTCTTTTTTCTTTTCTTTTCTTAATATTGATAGATACAGTGGAAGAAAAGACAAAAAAAAAGAAGAAAAAGAAAAGAAAAGAAGAAAAGAAAAAAAAAAGAAGAAAAAGGAAAGAAAAATAAGAGAAGGAAAGAAAAGGAAGAGAAGGAAGAAAAGAAAAAAAAAGAAGAAAAAGGAAAGAAAAAGAAGAAAAAGGAAATAAAAAAAAAGAAAAAGGAAGAAAAAGAAAAAAAAAGAAGAGAAGCAAAAAAAAAGAAAAAAAGAAGAAGAAAAAGAAGACAGTTAAGTATTCTCTGCACACAATTAAGTCTTCCCTGCACACAGACTTAATTGTGTCCAGAGAATACTTAACTGCGCACAGATAGCACTTAACTGTGTGCATCACACAGTTAAGTATTCTGTACACAATTAAATTTTCTCTGCACACAGTTGAGTGTTTTCTGTATCATACAGTTAAGTGCGTGCATAGAAGACTTAATTATGTACAGAGAATATTTAACTGTATGCATCACATAGTTAGGTGTTCTATATACACAATTAAATCTTCTCTGCACACACTTAAATTTTTTTGCACACAGTTAAGTGTTCTCTGCATCACACAATTAAGTGTGTGCAGAGAAAATTTAATTATATACAGAGAACATTTAACTGTGTGCATCACACAGTTAGGTGTTCAAGGTGTTCTCTATATACAATTAAATCTTCTCTACACATACTTAAATTTTCTTTGCACACAGTTAAGTGTTCTATACATCACACAATTAAGTTAAATATTCTCTGTACACAATTAAGTTTTCTCTACATACACACTTAAATTTTCTCTGTACACAATTAACTATTCTATGCATCACACAGTTAAGTATTCTTTTTCTTTTTTTTTTCTTCTTCTTTTTTTCTTTTCTTTTCTTCTTTTTTTTCCTTTTCTTCTTTTTCTTTCCTTCTCTTCTTTTCCTTTCTTTTTCTTTTTCTTTCCTTTTTCTTCTTTTTTTCTTTTTTTTCCTTTTCTTCTTTTTCGTTCCTTTTTTTTTTCTTTTCCTTTCCTTCTCTTCTTTTTCTTTTCCTTTCCTTCTCTGCACACAGTTAAGTATTCTCTGCATCACACAGTTAAGTGTGTGCAGAGAAAACTTAATTGTATATAGGAAATACTTAACTATGTGCATTATACAGTTAAGTATTTTCTGCACATAATTAAATCTTCTCTACACATACTTAAATTTTTTTTCTTTCTTTTTCTTTTATTTTTTCCTCTCTTTTTTCTATTTTCTTCTCTCGTGAGGCCGGCGACGCCAAAAGGGGGCCGTGCCATAGTGGCAGGGGGAGGAAGCCCAGCCGCGGCCACTTTATTTATTTATTTATTATTTTATTACAATATATTATATATATATATTTATTTATTTATTTATTTATTCGTTCAGTCACATATATATATATGTATTTATTTATTATGGATTTATTTATTTATTTTTCTTTTATTTTCTTTTTTTTATTTTCTTCTTTTTCTTTCCTTTTCTTTCTTTTTTTTTCTTTTTTTTCTTTTTTTTCTACTTTCTGCTCCCGTGAGGCCGGTGGTGCTAGAAGGGGGCCAGGCCGTGGCGGCCGCGGAAGGGGGTCCAGCCCCAGCAGCTTTATTTATTTATAATTATTTTATTTCATTAAAATATATTATTTATTTATTTATTTATTCGTTCATTCATATATATATATATATATTGATGCATTAATTTATTTCTTTATTTTTCTTTTCTTTTTTTTCTTTTTTTCTTTTTTTCTTTTTTCTTTTCTTTTCTTCTTTTTTCTTTCCTTTTCTTCCTTTTTTTCTTTTCTTTTTCTTTTTTTTCTTCTCTTCTTCCTTTCTTCTTCTTTCTTCTCCTCACGCGAGCTGGCGGCGCCGGAAGGGGGCCGGGTTGTGGCGGCCGCAAGAGGGGGCCGCGGGAGGGGGCGGGGCCGCCGGCGGCTGGCCAGCGAAGAACACCTCTCATCCGGCGAGGCCGGCGGCTCCAAAAAGGGGCTGGGCCGTGGCGGACACGAGAGGAGTGCAAGCTGCGGCCAGCAACGGCCGCAGGAAAGGGCTCGTGAGGGGGCAGGGGCGGGGGCAATCCTAGCGGTGCGGCCGCGGGAGAGGGCTCAGGAGGGGGCGGGGCCGCAGGAGGAGGCTCGAGAGGAGGCGAACCGGGGCCGGTGGCGGCCGCAGGAGGGAGCTCGGGCGGGGGCGGGCCGTGATCGGTGGCGACGCCTTTTTTTTCTCTTTCTAGGAATGGGAGATGAGGAGGATATGGGCATTTTTGGCCTTTTTAAAAAAAATAAAAGAGGCTCAAGGACCAGAAATTAAACTTGGTAAAGATATTGGATAGAAGATTTTAAGACCGGTCAAAGCACCGCCTTCTGGAAAGTGGGGAATTAATTATCCTTCTTCTTTTCCCCCTATCTTTTTCTTTCCCTCCCTCTTTAATAACGTTTTCGGCTTTTTGTTTTGCTGGCATTTTTTATTTCTCCCTCGCATGAATCCAATCATTTCCTGCCCCATTGGCACACGTCCGTAACAAAAGGAATTGGGGAGTGAGTTGGCGTCCGGAAGCCCAAAATACCTCATGGGGATGGACGTTGGTTTGTCCGCGAATGGATGCATCCCTTGCCTTTTGAGCAAACCATGGACTGCTTCTCATGGCTATCATAACCACCGTCGCCCGAACAGGCTTAAATTCTGGCCGCCTGAATCGCATCCTTAGCCATCTGTTACTCGATCGAGTTCCCATGCTCATGACCAGAGCCAGCCACGTAATTAATATTGGGAAAGCTAATTGGAAGCACGACCATGTTTTAGAATGGACGTACGTGAATGCATGGGTTTCATATATTTTAGACAGCTAATATGCTCTTGAGAGGCTAGCTGAGAGATGGCCCTCTCTTCTTTAGAATCAACGATATATACCATTGCATCCAGACGCTCTTGAGAGGTGAAAGCATGCATTTCGAACCAAATTATTATCCTGCATGCCTTTTGTCTCATGCAGCTAGCTAGCATATATTTCACCTACCAACTATAGGTGTTACGAAAATCGCCTACTTCTAGGGTGGCTCGGTCTGACCTCAAATCACAAATGAGGCCCATAAAGCAGTAGGATGACTGAAATCTATTGCACGCGTATCTGACTTTCCATCACCGCAATTATTAGACTCTGTCATATATCGAAGAAAAAATAGCCTTACTGTCTTTACATGCTTCATTTGAGCTCGTGTGGCAAACATTATAAACGCAGCATTTGCATGGTGCTAATTACTTAGTAATGGTTTCTCTTTGAACCTCTTTGTCCCCATCTAAGAGTAGTTATATGGAACTTTAATGTTGCTAGTAGCAATAGAACTTGTTCTTGTAACAAATAATGACATAGAAAATGGATTAGGAAACTTCTGTGATGATTTTTCAAAAAAAAAAAATACTTTTGAAAACTGCTTAAAACCACGTCCAACATATCATTGTGGTCGTACCCCTCTAAATTAATAACAATAGGTTCTGCCTTTGATTGGTTGATAGGATAATTATGGTGTGCATGCATGGATCTCCCCATCACCTTTACTCCCCAAAAGTGAACTTTTACATCGTTAGTACTCCCAAGAACCAATCGCCATTCATATACCGATTGCTTATCTTTTCTAAACTACTTCCATGGAAAGCAAATTTTTGATAGAAACGTCAGCTAATACACCATGCACACTTTCACAATCGATATAAAATACTTGGCCCCACCACAGGTGGTCGCCATGCATCCGTTAGAGGATGATAAAATCCCTTACGTTCGTAGCTGCAGAAACTTCTTAATTAGTCGGCGGATGTAACAATTTTTACTGTCAATTTTGCATATAACAGCAGAAGCAAGCAGGTTATTATCTGTGGCATGCCGGCATTTGAGTTTTTGATGGCCACAAAAACCTTTTACTTTTCCTCGAGATGAATGCTCACCGATATGTTTAAGATTCATGCTGCTTGCGTCAAAATTACAACAAGCCAGCATCCTGGGATTGAAAGAAACATGAAACCTCATATTCTTTGATCCTGGACATGCAGCACAACTGATCCGAATTTGACAAAATTCCTTTCACTTTGTTGTTGATGTATTTGCTCACCAAAAATTCATCAAAAAGTTCTCATTACATCTATGCAGATGAACTTCTATTCTATACAGTAAATTTTGACTTAAATATTGAAAGAAATGCGAGCTCTGCAAGAGACACTAGAAATAACTCAAAATGTGATTTAAATATCAAAGAATAAATAATAATGGTCGTAATGAATTTGCAGTTGAAGGAAAATGAATGGCAGAGAGAGAGAGAGAGAGAGAGAGATGGTGCCAAAAGGGTTCGGGGCAGGTGCTGGAGGAAGTGATGTCCTTGAGTGGCTGGGAGTGGTGGGGATAGTGGACAAGGAAATTAAGAAGTGGGAGAGAAGGAAAAGCGGAGGGACGAAGGAGGGGTGAAAAATGAAAGAACCTCCTTGTCCTCAACTATCTCCAATGGGGAGAGAGGGCGAGATACAACCCCCCCAACCATGTGCTTTTGTTTTGTCCTCAAGCAGAAAAACATCCATGTCATATTGTCATGAGACTTTTTGGATAAGTGGCTCTCTCATCCCCCCTCCTCCTCAGTCCTCACCACCTTCCAAGATACCAACCCACTTAAACTCTTTCCACTATGGTCAAATGACCAACCTGGCCTCTTTGGAAATGGTGAAACTTCTCTAGGATCCTTGGTGCTCGGGCTCCAAAGCAAGAAGGCGGCCTTGATTGGAGCCCATGCAAAAAAGATGCGAAATTTTGTCACCTACCCTGATTGGAAGAGGACACGTCCTTCTCGTCCTTTTTGCTTCTCTCTCTCTCTCTCTCTCTCTCTCTCTCTCTCTCGTTAACCCTGTGAAAGGTGGCGAGCTCGATCATTCCGTTTCGAATCCACTCCGTCTCCACCAAGTTATCCTCATGCTCCCTCCCATCGGATAATCGGAAATCTAGCATCATGTCACTGGAAACAAAGTGGGGAACAGATAGATGAAATCGTCAGCGTGCGGAAAGAAAGAAGCGGCCACATTAGCTACTAGTCTTGCGCATATAATAAGCTCGCGCATGCACAAGGTTTGTGCTCCTCCATTTGGCAACTGGGTCATTGTGACTGCATAATTCTTCAATGGGCACCACGGATGGATTGGTTTTCGAGATATGATCGGCGCTCGTCAGGCTCGTTCGAGTCGCGGAGAGGATAAAATGATAAAAGGTAGTGCTGACCTCAGACCTTAGTCCTCACCGAACTGGAACAGAAAAAAAGACTGCGTTCTCACAAAAAATATTGTCCGCTTTGGAGAAGTGCGTATGTATCGCGCAACGCGTGTCATGGGCAGCTTACTCCTCTCATAGTTTTGTCCTTTAAAAGGCACCTCTTGAGGGAAGGGTAATCGAGCCCTCCATTTAAGGCACAGACCTTTTTGCTATTCAATCGATATGGGACTAAGTTCGAAACCCTTGATTCCTACAAAAGGTAGAAATCAACCATGATTCGCAAGATGGGATTTGCTGATAGTATAGTTATTAAATTTTCTGCAAAATATCATGACACAGAATGCCATCCTTGTGGTCGTCTACGCCGTACATATCAAATCCGTTCAGATCTCAGCACACTTGCCATTGGATTCCTCATGCCATCCTTACAGTAAATAATTTTCACCATGCTTAACCAAACCTTTTGAGATCTCGTCATACTTGCCTTTGGATTCCTTTTCTGAACAATTTCTGCGCAAATATGCTCCACGATCAGCAGCACGTCCGTCAGAAAACTGATTGGGCTCCATCTAATGATCCCGTCCATCATTTACTCAGGCGTCGGTAGGTAGATCTTCTACATCGTTTCTTAGGCTTCTTCCCCTGTTCATCACTACACTCCGTTTGTTTTAGAGCTTGTCCTTGCAAGTTTATCCATCTGTTAGGGTCTTTCCAAGTGGACCGAAAGATGGAAAAGCGGATCGACATGTCCCCCGGGTGAGCCCAACTACAAGCATTTCCCATTCCAAGACGCCCTGCAAGAAAGAGAGATCCTCTGAAGTTACAAATGATGTTAGATAAATCTTAAGAATTCTACAGCATCAAAACGATGCAGAACATCGATCGACAACTTCCAAAAAAGACCATGCCCAATAATTTGCGAAAGGTCAACACCAGGTGCCAGCAGGCCACATGACTTGTTAGGTTCGGGCAGCACGAGAGAGCATGCTCTGCATGCATTGTCTTCATCTACAATGAGCACATAGATGAAGCATCTTGCGACAGACTCTGTGTATTCTGAGCAACTTTAAAAGGACTGATTGCAAGCTGAGGATAAGGAGGTGTGACATAGTCTACTTCATCTGCTTCCATGCAGGCCTGGATGCAGGCAAGAATTGCTTGGCCGCACGGAAGCAGGTGTCGACAGCACGGGTGGATCGTGCAGTGCTGGGTTATCATGCTGCCTTGCTTGCCTTTGGACCCTTGCGGAGGGGGGGGGGGGGGGGGGGGGGGACCGAAATGGGGGAGTGGTTTCGCTGCAATCTCAAATCAAACTCTCTGAGAATCCTGATTAAATGTTCGAGTGGATGTTCAGAAAAAGCTCATATCGATAAGGTTCTCAGATGTCTGACACTATGCATGCATGTTCAATGGTACATGCAAGGACTTTAATCTACCTACGCATCACCAGTTTCCACGTCAAGCAATTGATTCAAGAAATCTTCACCCTGATGGTGACTGCGAAATTAAATCATCATTGGGTACCATGGTTTCACCTCACTCATAACAAATAAAAAATCATTTCCCTGCGAAATCTTACCAGTGTGGTCCTAAATTTTGAGGCGTTGTACCATAATGCTCTGAATCAGTGTTCTTAACATAGCTCCACCCACATCAAGATGGTTACAAGTATTTTATTTTAACCACTTGCATGCGGTATATTGATTCGAACTGATATTTAAGGAATCCGTAGAGGCCATCCTGACATTGATTTTATTCGACAAATAATAAGTGATTACAAAGAAAAGCAATAGTTGAAAAGTCCTCAACCCTCTATATCCCATTAATTTTTCCAAAAATGCTATTGAAAATAGAGATTCTTGTATATATGTATATATATGCGCGCATGCATGTAAGGTCTATTGCACATGTATCATTTGAAAATCACTATTTGCATATACCCCCCACTTACCCTGCTTTCGCAGCAATACCCCTAAAACTAGATACATCGAAGAGGCAGATTTTTTATGCATGTTAAAACGATACCTGTGTGGCACCGGAAAACAAGGCATCAGAAAGGGAGCAATTTTTAACTCAAAATTTGGAAGAAAATCCAGAGCATAAAGATTCTGAATGATATATAAAATATATATATATATTGGGTGCAACTTTTTTGAAAAATAATTTGTGAAGCTGACAATGCTGCTAAAATATTGGCCAATAAGACCAGGCATAAGGATAGGATATGTGTGGCAGAGTTCAAGAATGCAAAGTGGATGGAGAAAATTTAGGAAGCACAGCATTAAGATGGGAACACAGTAGGACAGGCAGTGCATAGAATGGGGCAAAGTGTTTTGAGAATGTTTGGCTGCTTGCAGTTCAGCCACATGTTGGAAAATCAGAGCAGAGAACCAAGTGGATTTGGATGGAAAGTGTGAAGAATTACCATGCCAGACGACCGCCCGTCAACATAAATAATGGCATGATTGGGTCAATTAAGTGGATTCCATGTTGATGGAACAAAGGCCGGTTGTCTTTTCACAACACTACAACCTCAGCTTGCTCCGCAGGTGAGCAAAACCACAATTCATTATAGTCTGTTGGGAAAATACAAGATACCAGGATGGGTAGCATAGGACACTGAAAGTAGGTTACTCACCATGGCAACAATGCACATCTTAAAAGCTTCTAGTACACTGTTCTAACTTATTTAGTGGAAAAAGATTTAGTCAGAAACTTGCTAAGCAATCTGTAAAAATGGCCGATGGTATAGGACTCTTTGAACTTTTTTTATCTAACTCCATATAAGCACTATCACTTCTGAAACTATGAATTGCACGACCACCTGTTCAGACAATTTAAGCAACAGGCAGAACTAGGAGCACTGAAATTTCTCATTAAGTCTATTTCCAGATGGAAGCACAAATTCAAACCTCTCTCTGCATATCGAGGGGTACTTCTTCAAGAATGATGTGCTGTGATCTAACTAAAATTAATATGACTAATCATAGCAATTAACAGAATGAAAAGAAAATAAGTATTAACTTTAAGGTACTGAACTAGGCATGGAGGCATAGGTATACGTCAAAGGAGATGTAGCATGGAGAGAATGCAGCAAACAGTAATGTGCTTATGAAGTTTACATGGTTGGCTAATTGAGTTAACAAATTATTTGCTAACAAGCAAGTCACTTGTTAACTTAATTAGCCAGCATTGTGACTTCGTCCTGCTGCCTTCCTCTTCGTGGAGCATCATCTCTGACACAAATCTATGCCTGCATGCTTAATTTAGTGCCTTATGTTTATGCTGACTTTCTTTTCATTTCATTGATTGCTATTGTTAGACAAATTAATTCTAATTAGCCTCTTGTCAAGTAAATTAGTCAAAACTCAATTAACAAGTGCCTTTAACCTCAGAAGATGAGAACCTGAGGACAAAAATAAGATTTCCCAAAAGCCACCAGGGCTGGATCTAAGGGGGATCATAACCTCTATCATGCATCTCTCCTGTCTTCCACATTATGTTCTGATGCTGGAGGCGTCAGTCTTGCATCTCTGACAGACATGCTACCTTGATTACTCCCTAGAAAGCCATAAGTGAGCATGCCATTGCAATTATAAAAGTATATTATAACCTGAAGTGATTCAAAAAGGTGCAAACATGTACCAGGCATAAGGCTTGAAAGAACATTAAGAACAGGGATCTGCGCAACCTGGCTAAGCCCATGATCAGAATCTCCATGTATAGATAATGGTAAGTTGTTCATTCGCATTTTATTCTCTCCGCTAGGTGTTTTAGCTTCGCTAGTTGGTGGCCGGATACTAGACTTAGGGGAGTAAGTGGTTGACCATGATCCTCCATTTGATCCAGCCAAAGCCATTATCACATCCGCCTGTTACTCAAAATAACATACTCATCATGACACATCTTGTTCATAGAACCACAAAGTGGTTGACCAATGATAGCAGAAGGGATTCAATGTTAATTGGAGCAACGCTTATATGAGAGGAAACTATATAAGTAGAATTATATGTCATATAAATATAGCATTCTACACAAATTAGTCAAACCCCAATTATCGGAGCTTATAAGGGGGGAGAATATCTCATAAGGTTAAGTAATCATTGTCACAGTAAGTATTCAACCATACTGGAATTATTTTAAGAAACAAATCAATCATCCATGGAGATAAGCTTTTCTTATTATTCAAGGAAAAATACCATTTGACCCCCTCAAATTTTAATGTTTTTCACATGGACACCATCTTGTTTAAAAATTTGCAACCGAGTCCCTCAACTTATTCTTCGGATGCAATGTATAGCTGTGGCGCAAAGAGTGACCAATAATAAGGTTGCTCTATTATGACCTCAAACTCATGAGTTCAAAATATAGAACAGCCTCTGCATGTTGGGGTCCGGCTGCGTATAGACCTTATAATAGTGGAAGCCACATGCACTGGGATGCCTTTTTTTCTCATATACAGCTATGGCATAACCCCTTAATGCCATTAACAGTGGGTGTTAAAAGACCAAAATGCACTCATTTCTTGTCCGAATATTGCAAGAACACGGTCAAAAGTTTTTACTGTAAATAGTGCAGGAATGGATGAAGATTTGATCACAGTTGAAGTACACCATTGTAGATCACTACAGTTCACTCCAACCATGCACTACAGTGGGGGGTTCATATCTCACTATGACACTTGTGATCTGAAGAAGATTTCCTGGATGAAATTGAAGATATGACAAAAGTCCGGGTTATATGAATTGTTCCAATTTCTACTAATCTGGTGCCAGACACGAGCCTAGAAAATGGTTTGAAACCAATGAATGATGATAAATGAGCTGGACACGTTGCAAGCTATCCAAGAAAGAGCACCATGTACAAGAACCAGTGGATTGCCAATATATTCCACTACCTCTTCCTTCCTCACAGCCATCAACATAGGATGATGATGGTCATTTTACCAAGTTAAGGCAAAGGATATGAACGGTTAGTGTAGCAGGGGATCTCAATGATCATGGGGTTGGACAAGTGGATGTCAATGATGGTGGACAAGCTAAAAGAGCAAAAGCTGCAAAGTATGGAGGAAAGGGTGAAAGACCATAAGCAAGGATTGCCAAACCGGTACCGGGTGCCGTACCGGACGGCGCCCGGTCTGGTTCGGTACTGGTTCGAACCGGAGGAAACCGTCTGGTTTCGTCCGGTTCTATCTAGTACCGGCCGGTTCTAGCCGGTGTTACTGTGGTTCCGGCCTGGTTTCCATAAGTAAACCAACCCGGTCAGAGACCGGGTCGGCTCGGTTTGGCCCAAACTAGGCGGTACGGCCTGGTTCGGCAATCATTGACCATAGGTTATAGATGTGGGTGTTAAAATGACTGGTGCACAGGAAGGGTCTATGGCAAAGGATGGTTGCTAGATTCCCAGTCATGGTTTTGTCAATGTAAATGTTCAGGTATCTGCATATGGAGGGGTTGGTGGACAAGGTGATGCATAGGGTACAACCATGGCGGTTCAAGTTATTGGTGGGTAGCTGTGGGAAGAGACTTGTTAAAGAAGATGGTGAAGACAGTAATGAGGGTAGCGACAATGAAAGTGATGCTAGCATGGCACTAAATGATCTTCAGGAGACCGATGAGGATGATGATGATTCGTTCAGGGAGCATACTAATAAAACAGTTATTGAGGAGAATCTGAAAGTGATTGCTGGAAAGTGGATGCAAGAGCAACTATTCACAAGAGGCTGAAGATTCTGGACTAGCAGCCAAGGAACCAAAATTAGAGGATGGTAGTGATATTAGAAGCCTTAGTAGCTCCTCAGGTTCTGATGGGGAACATCCTAGTGTCTAAGAGTATCCAGAACTCAATTCAACATCAGATTTGAAGAAGCCTACAAAGCTTCAAGTTAGAATGCACTTCGACCCTCATGTTGTGTTCAAGGAGGCACTCAGGAAGCCAAGTATTCAAGAAGGTTTTGACTACACCTATAAGCACAACAATAAGTTCAAAGTCACAACAATATGCAAGAGAGTTGTGAATGGAGGATACATGCTTCTCCAATGCTGAGAGAGGCAACATTTCAAATCAAGACCAATGAGGCAACATACAAGTGTTGCAAATAATCCAGAAATCAAAATGTCAGTTCCAAATGGCTTGCTCAGACCTACTTAGATTAGACAACAAACTTAAAGTTCAAGCTTTCATTGATAGAGTGAGGAGAGACTATAAGGTTTTCATATAAAGACATAGGCTTATAAGAAAAAATCAAGATCATACATGGGCACATAGGGAACAGTATGCTAAGCTATAGGAGTTCTATCACATCATCAGCTCAACAAACCCTTGCTCCACCATAAAGATGGTTAACATACAAAGACTTGGTGTAAAACCCATTTTTAAGAGACTTTAAGTGGGTTAGGATGCTCGCAAGAAGGGCTTGATAAAAGGATGCAAACCCATTATTGGAAGGTTGCCACCTAAAAGATTCTATGGGAGGACAATTGCTAGTAGTTGTTGCGAACATGGTTAGCCATACCGACCCGAACCAGGCAGTACGGGGCGTATTATACCATATTGGTTCAGTACCAGTATCCGATACAGGTGGCGTATCGACACTCGATACATCAAAAGGATTCCATACCGACATAGTGCTAGTGTGACACCAGTACGGGGTTCGGTACCAAGATGACAAACTTTGGTCGGAAAGGATAAAAATGAAAATAGTTTTCCAACTGCATGTTTTGTGCCAGAAGCTGGGACAAAGGATAGGTAGATGCAGTTTGTCACTGATCTATTGACAAACATTAGATCTATAAAGAGAACGAATGGACCTTTATGTCTTATATATATATGTGTGTGTGATTTATGTATGTATGCATGCATGCATGCATGCATGCATGTATGTATAAGTTAATTGATTCCCTCAAAATCTTATTTGTTTGCCTCATTATTAGCTCCATTATTGACACTAAGGTCTTCTTATTTCATGACTGGTTGGTCAACTACTTTATACAAATTTCGTGTTGGGCACATGCATACCAGCTTCAAGACAATTTACAAGGGCGGTAACTTCAGAATTGCTCTCTTTGCTGCTGCAAAAGCACATATTTCTCAGGAGTTTGCTGTAGAGATGAAAGAAGAGAGAAAATTGGATGAGAATGCAGCTGCACGGTTGATGGACAACAAGCTGGAATTGTGAGACAGACATACCTTCGAGGTCCAAGTCAAACAAGATATTGAACAACATATGTGCAAGTTTTAACGGTTACATCTTTGCCAATAATTTCTATGCTTGAAACAATTAGGAGGCTACTAATACAAAGATTTCAAGCAAGGAGAGAAGGGGTGATGAAATATGAAGGACCCACATGTCCTTAGATTCAAAAGAAGCTTGAGGAGGAGATGATGGATGCAATGGAATAGTAGTGTTCATGGGGAGGGGGTACCAGATATGAGATAGATCATCCAAATGGCAGATTTTTGTTGAACTTAAAATAATGAATCTGTGGATGCATGAAGTGGGATTTGATAGGAATCTCCTGCCGCCATGCAGTGCCAGCTATAACATTCATGAGATAGGACAATGAGGACTTTGTGAGTGCATATTACTCCAAGTGTCTGGAATTAAGTTTTGACAACCAAACACTTTTTGAGCCACCTCAAACAGCACCACTTAGAAGACATCTAGAAAGACCCAAGAATAAAGGTGAAGGGTGGAAGATGAAGAAAAGTATCCTCAAAAGGTTAAGACAAGGGGTAATTTGCTCAGGTGTGGGAATTGCTTGGAGTGGGGGCATAATTCCAAGACCTGTAAAGAAGGACAAGCATCCAAATAAGATTATTCCAAGGAAAACGGGACAAAGGAGTTCAAGTCAGCCAGAGAAATTCAAGAGAAAACCTGGAAGATCAAGGAAAATGAGTCATCAAGCACCTCAGGTGATTTTATTTGGATTATTAAATGCTTTGATTTTTTCCTTCAAATATAACTCTCAAACCCAATTGCCATAATAACTTAATATAACAAAGAATGCACAGGGACAAAGAAATGAGGCTGCCGAAGCAAGTTCAAATGTCAATCCAGAAGTAGGGGAACTTTTAAACCAAGTGGTGAGTCAGGGTAGCTTTTAGATCAGGTGGTGGAGCAAGTCCATCAAAGAATTCTACTTCTTTTACAAGTGCATCTCAGATAATTTATTCAATTCCTAATTACTGCTTAGATATATGTCAGCTGAATGTGATTGGTGCTTTTTGTTATGTTAGATGATCCACAACCATTTCTCCTATTAGAGTTGGTGCTTTTTGTGATACACATGCAATTGGTCTTATCAGTTTGATACACATGTAATTGGTCTTATCAATTTGATACACATCTAATTAGTGTCAATTTTCTTCCAATGCCCAAGAAACTATTATGGACTTGGAAGCATTCTGCCTGTGCCTTCCCCATTCCAACTGTTCAGGGAGTACAGTAAATGAGGGGGGAACAGGTCACAACTTTGAGCCCCTTGTAGCAGGGGGCATCAGGTGCAGTCCTCAGGGGTAGCTCACAAGCCCTCAGCTCTCACCAGCCACCTAGCGGACCAAGACCAAGTGCATAGACGATGGAATTTATAGACATGCATTTTGAACAAATATTTAATGCTTATAGACTTATAGTTTTAAAATTTGTCCCATGTATATTGGTGATTGGCCTTGTGTTTGTGCTGAGACTTAATGGGGAATCAAATATTGACATAAGTACATCTTAAGTTTGATCCTTGTGATTGGTCTTGTGTCAGGGCAAGTACTTTCTTTGATTTTGATGGTAAATGTAAGTATTGATGTAAGTTTGCATGTCAGTTTATATTCTGTGATGACAAGTATTGTGACTTGTTACGCAAGTGCAGATGTGTCATCTTTGGAAGTGTTGATGTCTGGTTCAAGTCAATGCATGATTACAAATATTGAATAGTTCAATTTACAAAAGTTTATTGACCTTGTGATCTTGTTTTGTTATTTTAGATTCAAATTTGTTGGATCTCAGGTTCAAATGGAGTGTTGATAGTTGTTTTACATGGTTTACTGCTGTGATTGAATGGACTGGAGCTCCAGGGCACCAAACATATGTAGATACAGTTGTTTGTTAATAAGTTACAAGATACCAAACAGTGGATTTTGAACGGATTGAAATGCCAGCTAGACTGATTTAGCTCAACTCAACTAAGCCTTAATCCCAGAGAGAGAGGGGGGGGGGGGGGGGTGGTTGGGTGCTGATTTAGCTCAACTTAAGTTTGTTTTCAATGGGTTGGATCTAATGTGAGCGGAAAGGATTGACTGTGGAAGGATGTAGCTTTGCTTAAGAATCACTTTGTTGTCATAGAAATGGAATGTATTTAATGAAGTTTTTGTTAGTGCATTAAGTAACAGTGTGGATTCAGTTTTAATGGGTTTAAGTTACAAATAGACACTTTCTATGAAGAAATGACAGTTTCTACGAATTAAGTAATTGTGGAAGGATTCAAAGTTCTGTTATTGAATTAAGTTGCAGTGTGCTTTGCTCTATTATAATGCAGTTGCAACAATTAGCAGTTACTTAAGCAGGAGCTTAAGTCTTTAGCTACTTAAGCTGTCATTCAATTAAATTACATTAAGGACTCTCAGAGTTTTAGCCTAGACTAATTTGACTATTTTACGTGGTCTCAAATCTCTGATCAATTGTTGCATTTATTTATACTAACTTGTGAATTAAACTCAAACAATCATATTCAATATCAGTTTGTTTATGGTTTATATTTACTTAGGTACTAGCTTGACATTGGTTGTACCTAGAATGGAAATTTCAGTTCAGACTGACAGCCGCATTCTCTCATTGCACTCAACAGTTGCATCAACAAGATTCAAGTGATATTTCAGCAAAGGACCTCACCTTTGATCAAAGACAACCACATTTGTATTAAATCAGTAGGTCAGTAGAACATTAGCAAAAGCCTACCACATAGCCCCAGTCCCACACTATTTTCAGGTCCCTCAACTAAGAAATTTGCGATATCATAACCAGCCATAGCAAATGATGGTTGTAAACAATACAATAGCCTGCCATTAACACCTATATTTTTATTAAAAAACTAAATTTAGATTAAGAGGCAGATGTTCTATTTATGAGGGAAACTTTGGTGCAACGGTAAGGTTACTCCATTATGACCTGGGTATTATGGGTTTGAAACATAAAAACAGCCTCTCCATATGTAAGAGGTAAAGTTGTGTATATCTGACCCACCCCAGACCCCGCAATAGTGAAAGCCTTATGTACGAGGTTGTCCTTTTACATTCTATGTTTATAATGGTCCCTATAGTTCCTCCAAATATACATTCAAAGCCACTAAGAATATAACATATGCAATTAAAAATAATTACTATAAAAAATTTAATAAATTACAAATCAATAAAAATTTCATAATGCCTGTTATGATGAATAGATAAGAACTAGCATAACAATCATTGCATTAGGAAACCCCACAACCATCACATAGTGATTGTTTTTGTGAAACTGGCGATCTGACTTTGTGGTCAAACTAAGAGTGATGTTAGAATAGGAAAATATAGAAGCTCCCCCTAGTAGTCACTGATTTTTTTCTTTGTCTGCTCTATGACCCATATCAAAGTTGGTTAGGATAGAAGTGGTTATTATCCAAACCAAGGACCGCCGAACTGGTATCAGGACCCATACCGATGATCGGTATGGTTCGGTACGAAACCGGAAGCGGTATGGCTAGAGTGTGCAAGTTCTATACCGGCACACCCATTCTTTTTTACTTTTCAAGAATATTTAATTAGTAATCACTCTTTTTGAAGTTTTTTAATGATTTTAAGTGTAATTTGATTTTTTTTTTTGACATTTTCTGATGTTTTTATGATTCCGGTTTAACCTAATGATGCATTTTATTATTTTAGAATTATACAAATCATAAAATGATTAGTGAGATGTTGCATGCTACAAGAAACAATATAAAATATCCTCAATTCAAGTAGTGACATGAAAAATATAAAATAATACAATCACTTATATATATTTAAAGTACAGCATACATACCGATATCTAAAATTAGATCGAGTGGCGATGGCTCTCATAGATATCCGGATCATAAGCATAGTCAGGAGGCATATCAACCTACCTCTCTAACCAAGCAGCGTTGGAGTCTTGTACGTTCATCCTATAAGGAACATGCATCGGACTATAAACACTCTGGGATCTCTCGTTGAAACTCTAATTCTAAGATGTGTCCTCTGGTTGATAATACAGTTATGGAGGAGCCCATCTGAATATGCGGACAGCAGAATCCGACCCGTGAAATGCTCCGAGCTGCATAGGATAGTAGCTACCAGAAGATACCTCAGACGCCCCAGATCCATATTCGTATCCGTATAGGTCATAGGCTGTCTGTGGCTGCGGATAATAGGATCTAGTATACGACTCGGAATCTAATATGTCTATGAATCCTATTCCACATGCGAGGTCATCTGCAGCTACATCGTGTCCTGAATGACCTCAAGGAGCCCGTCTTCTATATGTAATCATATTCTCGCGGGCTCTATCAGATCGTGCTCCGTGGTCCTTATTTTGTATGGCACGCATAAACTGAAACTTACCGGTGTATTGAAAACCGCCCTGCAATTGTGTCTTATAAATAGCGGTCTTCTGTTCTCCACTCCCTCTATAGCCAGCATATCTATGACCACCAGAACTGTCATCGCTGCTGCTCCAAGTCTCCTCGACACTCTTTATCGGGGTTGCAGGTACCTTTTGTTTTTCTTTTTGGATATGTTGGGCAGCTGCCTTCTTACCTTTCGTGCCCCTCTTGCCTGGCTATGTCGCTCTCCTGACCGAATCGACCGGATAGTATAGTGGCCTCATTTAAGCATCTCTCAATCATCTATGAAAGAATGTCTCAAACAAGAAATTATGTTGCGACTGGCTCCCCTGTGGTTGTGACTGATCAGCTGCAGGAATGCGTGCAATATCACGCTCAGCCCGTTGTCCTGCATCGACCCTAGCCTCGCTGGCTACGAAGCTGACCAGTCGTGAAGACCCTAGCTCGTCAAGCCTAAATCGAAAATTTTAGCATGATCTCTTATTTTGCAATTTTTGAGCTATTTTTTCAAACCCCCCAAAAAAGGAGAAAATAGGAAAGAGAAAGCACACCTTATTTAGCATTGGCCTTTCTTCTAATAGCCTAATTGGTGTTGTTTGTCGATTTTTTGAAAATAAGAGGCGGTGGAGCCTGTATCAAATTCTGTTGGGAGAGACTTCTCGGGCCTTCTCAACGCCTTCAGTGCCTTTTAAAGGCATCAGGTGGACTGTGGCATTATTGCCACAGTGCCGCACTGGGACAATAATGCCACAATGGCGGCAATAATACCACAGTGCCCACGGTCAATCCGATTCGAAACCGAGTTGACTCGGTACGAACAGACCAATTCGCACCAAGTCGGCATCAAACCAGTCGGTTCTAGCACGAAAAGGACCGGTTTCGGCTAGTCCCTTTGCGCTATGAGCCAGAACCAAATTGAAATGGCGAACCGACCCAATTTCGCACCATGTCGGCTCAGTATTGCCTGAACCGGGTGGTTCGGCAGACCTTGATCCAAACCAAAGCATTTCCTCAACGCACATTTGAACTACTTGTTTCCTGATATGAGAAAATTTTTGACGTCATAGATGAAATTATCTTACTGACTAGTGTCTTGACAACCCTCTGGGTGAATAAAAGAGATAACTCAGGTCAACAAGGATGTATAGGTTTCCAAATGGCTGTTCAGGAATTTTGGTACTGACTTTTATCCTCCCTTTCTGACAATGATGATACAATCTGGGGCTCAAATCTTCTATCTGAGTAAAAGGATGCAGAGCAGACCTCTCTAGGTGCATATTGAGATGATTGCAGAGGAATGGTCATCATGCAACATTGCTGGTTGCGTTGGTATACAGTTTCTAAGGAAATTCAGTCATTTAGAACTAAATATAGAAGAGGACACAAGTCTGAGTTAAGGGATATACGCATAACAAGGAAAACTCTAAGGGAGTAAGCAGGCCAATGAGATTGATGAGGAAGGAACGCACACACGCATAAAATACCCAAGGAGATCTTTTGAAGATAGGAGTTATATGCTTAAGAAGGGAGATAATGATCCAAAATTCATCCACAAGACAGCAAATAACAGAGTGTGGCAAAATTAACAAAGAAAAAGATGCAATACTATAAGAAGCTTACATCTGCATGAAAAGGCAGAGAATGACTATAAGAGAGATGCATCACTCGTACTAGAGAATGACTTCAAGAAGATAATAGGCAATTAACTAGATGGAAAGAGAAGAATCCAAGTGGAATTTGGAAAGGATTTTGAGAAGAAATAACAAGAAGATTTCTTTCTCTTTTTTTTTAGTAGAAGATTGTGTCGAACCCAACCAATTCACTAAAAGATAACAAGAAGATCTCTAAGAATCAATTAGATGTTTCAATTGATGGTCAGTTTACACAATCTCTTTATAACATTTTGCATATCAACATGCAACTGGCAGTCAAAGCATGGGAGAGCACGGCTGCAATAGCAAATGCCAACACTTTGAAACAAGGTCTGCTGAAGCAAGCCGAACCGCACAGTTCAAGCAATACCGAGCCGACCCAATGCAAAACTAGGTTGGTTCGCTATTTCAACTCGATTCCAGCCCCTACGGACCGAAGCTGCAAAGGGACCAGCCGGAACCGGTCAATTCGATGCCGACTCGTTTCGCACCGAGTCAATCCGATTTTGAACCAGGTTGACTGTGGGCACTGTGGCAATAATGCCACAGTCCATCTGATGCCTTTAAAAGGCACCGAAAGTGTTAGAAAGGCCCAAGAAGGCCTTTCCAACGAAATTTGACACAGGCTCTGCCACTTTCTCTTTTCAAAAATTTACAAACAACACTGATTGAGACTATCAAAAGGAAGAGCCAAGGCTAAATAAGGTGTGCTTCCTCTTTCCATCTCCTTTCTTCCTTTTTTTTTGGGGAGGCTTAAAAAAATAGCTCAAAAATTGCAAAATAAGAGGAGATCATGACAAAATTTTTTATTTGGGCTTGACGAGCCAGGATCGCCTCCACGACCGGCCAACTTCGTAGCCAGCGAGGCTAGAGTCGATGCAAGACAATGGACTGAGCACAATATTCCACGCATTCCTACATCTAATCAGCCATAGCCATCGGATAGCCAGTCACTACATGACTTCTTATCCGAGACATCCTCTCAGAGATATGATCGAGAGATGCTTAGACGAAGCCACTACGCTATTCGGTCGACTCGGTCAGGATGACGATATAGCCAGGCAGAGAGGGGCACAAAGGGTAAGAAGGCAACTGCTTAGTACACAAAAAAGAAAAACAAAAGACACTTGCAGCTCCAATGGAGAGTGTCGAGGAGTCTTAGAGTAGCAACAATGACAGTTCTGGTGGTCACAAATCTACTGGCCATGGAGGAGTGAAGGATAGAAGACCACTGTTTATGAGACACAACCGCAAGATGGTCTTCGATACACTTGTGAGTCCTAATTTATGCATGCTACACAGAATAGGGACCACGATGCACGATCTGGTAGAGCCTGTGAGGATACGATTGCATATAGAAGACGGACTCTTTGAGATCATTCAGGAGGACACAATGCAGTTGCAGATGACCTCGCACGTGGAGTAGGATCCATAAACATATCAGATTCCGAGCCGTATACTAGATTCTATTATCCGCAGCCACAAGCAACCTATGACCCATACGAATATGGATATGGATCTAGTGCGTCCGAGGCATCTTCTAGTAGCTACTACCTTACGCAATTCAGAGCATCTCACAGATCGAATTTTGCTACCAGCATATTTGGATGGGGGTCTCCACAATCGTATTATCAGCCAGAGGACACTTCTCAAAGCTAGAGCTTTAACGAAAGATTCCAGAGTGCTTATAACCCAGTGCACGTTCTTTATGGGATGAACGTACAAGGCTACAACACCGTTTGGTTAGAGGGGTGAGTTGATGTGCCTCCTGACTATGCTTATGATCCGGATATCTACGTGAGCCATCACCAATCGATCCAATTTTAGATATCGGTACGTAAGTGATACTTAAAATGTATATAAATAATTGTATTATTTTATATTTTTTATGTCACTACTTGAATTGAGAATATTTTATGTTGTCCCTTGTAGCATGCAATATCTCACTAACTATTTTATGATTTGTATAATTTTAAAATAATAAAATGCATCATTAAGTTAAACTGAGATAATAGAAACATCAAAAAATATCAAGAAAATATCCAAAAAAATCAAATTATCTAGTTGTACCGGTTCTGGTTCGGTACCGAACCGTACTGACCGCTAACTAGTACGGGTCCCGCTACTGGTTCGGCAGTCCTTGCTCTGAAAGTTGTCTAAGCATATATAAATTCTTCGATAAATGGTCAACTTATGTAATCACTCTACAACATCAATTTGCAAATCCATGTACCTTAAAGGTCAAACCTTGGGAGTGGGTCGCTGACGTGAATGGATCTTATAATGATTATTTCTGTTAAAGAAATTGGATCTTTCCATTATATTTCTTTTATGTATGAAGAGAACAAAGAGAATAACAATTATCACTTCATCGTCTCTGGATTCTCAATTCTGTTGATGTATACATAACTACATCCAGGATTAGAGCAGAGTTACAGGAGCACTGCTCGGTGCTACTGAAAGTTGGTTATGGTATGTGTAGAAACAGTCCGTATATAAGTTTGAAAGTTGATCCTTGTGAGATCTTTGGAAGGAGTGGGGCTATGGGATTTAGATGATCTAGGACAAAGGAGCAATTTTACAATGCTAGATTTCGCACGCATGATGATGGATAAAAAGTGATATGTGAAAATTATCAATTTAAGATAAAAAAAGGCAGCTCAGTGCACGTGGCTCTTGCTATAGGGTCTAGGGTGGGTATAGGCAACCTTAACCCCGCATGCGAAGAGGCCGTTTCCATGCCCATGATGACCAGGTTATGATGGAGCAACCTTAGTATTGTGTTGATACTCACCCTCCAATTCAAGATGTAAGACCACGATTATTTACCGCATGTTTTGCTAAAGTTTAACCAAATCCAAAATTTCTCATACTGCAAAATATTAAAAATGAACAGAAAGACTATTGAGCTCACCTTAATCGGATGGACATCGTCAAAGACGTGTGCTTGGCCAGCATAGAATATGGTCATTTGCCGACTAGCAGATACGGTGCTTTGACATCTGCAAAACACATAAAAGTTTGGATGGCATTGATATCTTCACAGTCAAATCTGGCAGATGAAAACATTGGATGACATTGATTTCTTCAAAGTATCTTAGATATGCAATGTTAAATACCAAGCAAATGATGATTTACCTGGGTATGGTACAAGATTCTGGTTCTATGGCTTGGGGAACCTTGGGTCTATTGCCACCAGGCAGTGCCCCAGTTGAGTTTCTCTCACCAGCTCCACTACCGGGATTAATGATATTCACAATTCCAGAATCTTTAATGCCTGTTCTAGAACCTTCATCTGCCACAGTCTGAGATATGATTGTGGCACCAGCACTAGCATCCTTATATGCATACGATGATGAAACCTTGTCTATGTTTGTTCCACCCTGGGCAAAGCGTAAAGGGAAATGCACCATCTGCCCAGGATTTGGAGGCATAGATCGTTCCCACTTGGGAATTAGTGAATCAGGTCTACTTCTAAGTGGAGGATGTAATATAAGAGAAGTTGGCCTTGGTGGTTGCATTGAAATCATCATTTCATCATGTGATCTTCCAAGCCCTTCACTTCCCACCTCTTTTCCGGACATCTAAATTTCAAGTGAATAATTTTATGAGGGGGAAAAAAGCAAGCATTAAACAGGAAGAAGAGATTAAAATGAAAATCAAATTTTAAGACAACAGTACAGGAGTATGGGCTTGTGGTGCCTTCATCAGACGTGAGCTTTCAAGGGAATCTGAGCCCACAGGAAGCATCCTATTTCTTACAAAACCCATGTAGGCTGAATCTGAATTGCTCCTCTTTCTTCCTGATGATGTGTTACATATCTCAAGCCCTGACATAGCATTCTTCCTACCATGAAAGTGAAAATCCTCAGAATTGTTCCCTCCCTTCCTCTCTGCCAAAAATTAAAAAAAAGAAAAGAAATGAACTCCTGTCCACGAAATTACATGGACTCTATCAAATGCTTATATATCAAGATATAATCGGAGACAATAAGAAATTGAATTACCAAAATCATTCTGCATAACTATGTGATTGAATTGTAAATCCAAGGGATCACCCTAAAGAAGTGAAGGGCTACAGACATAATCAGCTATGAGAAGGAAGGCAATCATAACCATAAACAACACCCTCTATCCAAACCATATGGTGTCAACATGGTAACAGCTCAGATAAACAAAACATTCATTTAAATGCAGTAGAATCACTCAAAAAAAAATGTAAGCAGATAAGCAAATGGATACTCCAAAAGGAAAGCAAGAAATGGAAAATCAGGGAAAGGGGTGGTGCGGTTTGTTTTGGTTACAGAGAACTAAAAGTCAGAGTTGTTATGCCCATGAGAAAACAATTTTCTTAACATAAAACTACTTGCTGCTAGCAGTTTAGGAATACAATTGACTGTTTGGAGAATAGGACAGAAAATACCATTCCATAAATACCAAGCTCATCTTCATCTTCGGTTTCCAAGCAATGCTGGAGTTGGTTGAAGCAGAGAGAATGGTGAAGAGAGTTTCAAGAAGAAAAAACATGTACGAGTAAAAAATAATCAATTTATAATAATTTGAAAAAAGGCCATATATGATTGGTGGTGGCAGCAATTATTGCTAGTAGAGAATCAACAGAGAGTGAAAACAGTTGGCAGAACCAAAAAGGTATGAAAAAAATAAAAGGAGCAAAGAAAAGAATACCTGATTAGAAAGGTTAATAACCCACCAAGCTCCACAAATAACTTTTCAATTTAATTAAGAAAAATCTACAAACAGAAAACCTTAGAAGTGCAAGATATTAAGGAACCTCAGTGAGAAACAAGCAAGAGATGGATAAAACTCAAAACTATGCAAAACATAACCTGCATTTACATACATCCATGACAGGTTTGAAAAAAAAAATAAAACTATACAAGCAAAGAGACAAAAGAAACCTTACCAGATTCTTTTTAAACATCCTTTCAGTAAACAAACCTAGAGGTGTGTCAGATATATGTATAAAATACGTGGACAAACAAGAAAAGAGCAGGACACAGATAAAGAGAGCTTTATGAAAAATGGGCAGCCAATTATGTTATGCATATGCTAGGAACAAAGGAAAATGTCTAGGGAAAAGGAATTCTAAGTGCACAAGGCCTGAACTTTTGTCAATGAGGAGTTCCAACAAGACCTTTTCATATTCTAATTCAATAATCAAAATCGCATCCCCAAAACCGCTAACTTTAAACAAAGAATGGCCATAGCTACGGCCTGAATGTTGAAACAAAGCAGAACTGACCTTGCATCTAAATAACAAGGCACCATTTTTCCTGTATTTAAGGTTCATCATTTCCTTTCCTTACCCACCAACGTAAAATGGTAAAATTGGGGTCAAAGGGTTTTAATAAAATTAATCACGCATCTCTTCAAGATTGACTCACCAGTTATCATTCTAACTATATCTAACTTACCGAAGGAAATACCTCATATTTGTTGAGAAATTTGCTCAAACAAGCCACATTGAGCAAAGTTCTAGACTCTTGCCGCAATGCAGCACTTCCAAATTGCCAGGGTCAAAGGATTTAAGTTACCACAAGCTTAGAACTCTGAATCAGCACCATTTGTGAATACATCAATACTAAAATGTACGATATCAACAAACATTTTGATTAAGAAAGTATAACACTACAGAAGAGAAACACACGAAAGCTCAAAAACCTTAGACAAGTAAGAGACTATAACCATATATTGGTTTTCAATAACGAAAAAAGAAAAACTTTAAGTTATTGCAGTGGGTGTAATTCAGCAGTTAAAAAATATCTAGAGCTGTGCTCTAAGTTTCATTACCAAATATTTGCCAACATAAGTCACATATAATTAACTGGAAACCTACCCGAAAAAGGGAAAAAACCAATACCACCATACACAAAAGTTAAATATTGCAAATTGGAGTAACAAAATTCAAATGATTGAATCAATGGGAAGAAATAAAAATATAGTTAGAAATAAAACAGATATTGCATAAAACTCAGTAAAAAGGCGTCGCCAAAAATCAATTGGGGGAGAAAAAATCAGAATAGCACACCAAAAATTAATGAAAACAGCAAAGATGATTCTCTTTCTGCAACACCCCCCCCCCCCCCCCCCCCCCCCCCCCCCCCAAAAAAAAAAAAAAAAACACACACACACACACACACCCCAAAAAAAAAAAACATGATTTAAAAGAAAAAAAGATTTTAAAAAAAAAACGAACGAGTTTTGATAGAAGAAGTGAATCCTCACAAAAGCACAAGAAACCACAGGATGAACAAAACTCAAAACAGAAGCCAAAATCCCAAGAATCCAAAGGATATTCAAGAAACAATACAAATCCACCCAAAAGGAACGAATCTTGATAGGAGAAACCAGCACCAACAAAAGCAACAATAAACCACAAGCAGCCTAAAGCCCAAAATCCAAAGAAAAAGAAAACCAGCACCAAGAATACAGATAAGATCCAAGACAAACTTACCGGAACCGAGATCGGAACTCCCCGAGACAAGTCCATGCCCGACCGACGAGACTCCCACCGACGCCTCCGGCGCCGCCTCCGCGGCTGGCATCTTTTCCCCAGACCGCGCCCACGCAGCAGCAGACGGGGCGGATTCCCCGCAGTTCATGCCCAAGAAGTCGTGAAAGGTGCGCTTCTTCTCATCCCCTCCCATCATCGCAACCACCATTATCCTTCCTCTTTTCCCCTCCTTTAAAGCCCCCCCACTTCCTCAGGAGGAAAAGCACCGCCTCCTCCTCCTCATGCCATTGTCACCGAGCCCGAAGCAGAGCACGAATTCCCACAAAGATAAAGCAAGCGACGGAGCGAGAGAGAGAGAGAGAAAGAGAGCGAGGGGGGAGGGGTTTGTTTCAGAGAGTCGAAGGCATTAAAGAGAGTAAAAGGTGGGATCTTTGGTTCTCCTTTTCCTTCTTTTCTTTTTCTTTTGGAAAATGCTTTGTGTACCGTGAGCGTTCCCTTAAGCGTTTCTCTTTGTTGTTCTACGGGTTGCTCTGGTTTGCAGTTGTTTTCGAAGCAGAGCAAAAGGAAAAAGAAAACCGAGCACGAGGAGGGTGAATGGGGGCGTTCAAGCGGTAAAGGTGCAGGTTTTATATGTGGGCTCCGGGTTGGTGTTGCGGCTCAGCCACGAGCCTACGATGTGAATCTTATATACTGCTTATTTTATATTGGCTCTCCTTCCCATTCGGGAAGCGGTGTGTAATTAATGAGTTTTATGGGGCGACAGCGACCGTTAGATGGGTGTAATAATACACCATGTGTGTTACGATTTGTCAGAACATCCATCAAGGTCAATATTCCCTTCCATCCTCAAGAGTCATCAGCTCCAAGTTGAAACAACTCCTGATTTGGCCAAGGCGAACATTTTTAGAGCCAATAGTTATCAAAGACTACTTTTTCTCTTTTTTCTCCTCCACATGCAGAGTACAAGGAGAAAGAATGAACACGTTGTTCTTCCGAGGAGTTCCTACGGCATTTGGAGGCTTCAGTTCGAAAGTCTGGATGGAAGGAGAGGGGGGGCTCGTGATACCTACCTGGCCCATCATTGCTAGCTGAAAAGGAATACACGAGTTTTCGACGGCGATAGCCTCCATCCGAGGATGGCAGCAGACCAAGCTTTACGGCATGCGGTGGAGATCACCGGCACCATTGAGGTTTCACCTACTAAGTTGGTCAGGGACATCTGGGGCACCCATTCTGCTCTTGCAGCGTCCAGAACGATATTGGTATCTTGGGTGCCTCCACCCCTGGCTATCTCAAGGTGAAATTCGATGGAAGCGTAGCAGAGGATGGGAGCTGCGGAGGTGTGTGATTTGTCATCAAGAATCATGACATCAGACTTGTGGCGGCAGGTAGGTAGAGGATTTTTGACTCGTCGGTAGTAACCGCTGAGCTTCGGATGGCCTGGGAGGGTGTGTCCTATGCGAGGCGGGTACTAGTTGGGGGTCGCATCCTCCTCGAGGGAGACTCGACCATGATAATTGAGTGGATCCGGGGATGGAGGTGCTCAGTCGAGGACCAGCCGCTGCTCCACGATATTCGCAGAGTACTGGAGGAGACTGACTCCTACCAGGCCACGCACGTATATCGGGAGGCGAACGATGCTGCAGACTGGGTTGCTTTCTTCGCGGCTCATCACTCTGGAGATTTTTTTCTGGCTAGACCATGGGGCTGTCTATGCCTTTGCACAGTATTTTGTTTTTTTGATTTTGTTGGCTATTTTCACACTTGCCAGATGTGAACCGCCGATTTACCAAAATAAAAAATATGTAGTTCTACAAAATAAAATATTTAAAATGATGAGCCGTATAAGATGTCGCTCAGTTCGCAATAGTGTTCGCCTCTCCATAGGCAAGTGTAGTCTGGTGTGTTTTTTTTTTTTTTTTTTTTTTTTTGGGTGAAAAGGAGATGAGGCAAGTAAAAAAAAGAAAGAAAAAAATGAAAAAAAAAGAGAGGATGCGGGAGTGTGTAAATGAAACCTGTACGGATCTTGATGATGATCGAGCGTTCGAATAATATTGGTTTCATCTCAATCGAACCACCAACTGGGCCTCAATTACTTCACGATCCCAACTTTTCCATCCGAGAGTAGTGCTCGGAAACTCATGGCGCACATCCGTGGTAGGCCCGCTTCGGATGGCTTTGCGTCCGGAGCCACGAGAGACGGCGAATGGTGGGGACGAGCCATGCAATGCATTTGCGATCGATGGGAGACACATCACCTCGGACGCTAGAAAATGGAACGCGGTCCCTTTCAGGCGTGTTCGATTTTAAAATGGCAAACAGATCGAGCACTCGCTCTTTCGGATGACAAACTTTCTTACCTCTCGTCATGTCTTCTTGTGACCTGAATCTTCTGTTAACCGATGCAAATGATTTGGGCCTGGTGTAAAACGATCATTCATGGTTACCAAGAATTCCTTCCCCTTACAGTGGTTGCTGTCAAGCTCCAATACTCATCACCAGCTATGCTTTCCTTTTAGGTTTAAATCATCTACTCATGGAGGCTTTGAAAAAACAAACCCTGCAATTTTTTGGCCCACCTGAGAACCTGAAATCAAACCTGCACTCGAGGGCCTCGCCATGGAGTTGTTGCTAGCCCAGCAAAATCATTACCATCCATCAGCTCTGTCCCTTCGACAAGACAATAAGATGGGCATGATTAGAGCATCTCGTGTGATCGCCCTGTGCTGCATCCGGATTCATTCAGCACCTTCCTTGGTCCTGCAACTCGCAGTAATTAACAATAATTGTACATGAAGTCGAGGCTTAACCCAACTCGCGGACGCTACTGAGAATTTGTTGAAGTAATTCCATTAGTGGAATTGTAGGAGATGCTTTTAATGCCATAGATTCCATTAGGTGTTAGTGACGACCCGTGCGGACGTGTGTTTAGCCCCGCATCGGTTATTCATTTCGTAGATCTTGGATAATTATACGGGATCAAGAAACCTAAATAATAGCTAGCCATTTTGAGTGAGATCCTGAGTTGTTACAAATAGTATCATAGCAAACCCGACCCATAATCTATATGGACTAGAGGACACTGCAGTACGGATCCTTTGGGGTCGACTACGGGCCGATCGTGGTAGTTATGATTAAATTTGAAAGAGTTTGAATCCTTAAGGACTTAAACGGAAGAGTATGTGAGGACCTATACAGGCATGTTTAGTCCCATATCGGTTATTGAGTACTTATATAAGATCAAGAAATCTAAATAATACTTTCGGACTAGCCATTTTGAATGAGATCCTAGATTGTTACATGGGCTTCAAAAACTCCTTTAGTATTCGACATAGCCTTGTTAGAGGAGATTATGATGCATTGAAAGCTTAAAAGAGGGAAAAAAGATTAAAATGTATGTCGAGCGAGAATTATTATAAAAAAAAAAAAGCTTTCACCACAGCCTCGAGGATTAGATTTCGAAAATATACGAAGAAGATGGATTTGTGCTGATGCACTTGAAAGATCATGCAAGAGGTTTGCATGTTTTCTATAGCATGCATAATTATGATGGGATAAGCAGTGTGATATCATAAGCTATCATCTAACCAATGCCAATTCCCACTACTGAGAAAACAGAGATTCCACAGAGTATAGCAGACGCCAGCAAGAGAACAGATGCCACAGCCAAAGTGATCTCAAAACGACATACGGTCAGCGACCCTTTCTGTATCAGTGCAAACTTGAAATGAATCAACTTCCCCCAAATTTCCAAGGGGGCATAATTCTCACCCAAGAACACTACAAAGAAGACAGCTCTTCAACATGGAGAATATTCTCAATGATGGCTCTTGAGAGAAGCGACAAGGTTACGAAAGCGGAGGCCCCCCAATGAAAGAAGGCGATGGCTGATATGACGTCCCTAGAACACATTTAACAATAATTACAACAATGCAGTGACAAAAAGCAGAAGATACCTCAGTAAAAGATGGAGAAGAGCATGCCACAAATTATTGATGAAATCAAATAGCAATTAAACATTGAGGCTTATGTAGGATTGTCCCTTGCCATCAGCTACCTGGTTAGAGTAATGCATGAGCAAACGATTCGACTTCGCTCCCACTTGGTAATATTCTTAATGTCTTCGATGATCCTTGCAAACTATCTCGCTTTTGCACATTGTCGACATGATTTCACAGCAGGACCTTTGTGCTTTTAGAGACGCTTTTGTGCGACTGGCTTGGCAAAAATATGCCTGCAGAACGGGCAAAACCGGCCGAATAGGTGCACAAAGCTGACAAAAATTGGTGGGCCTCATCATCAAGGTAGTGGCTTGCAATGCTGTTCATCTAGGTGGGAGAAAATTGACAGAAACACCAAAAGAATCTGAACAAGTTGTGCAAGAAAAAAATTGACGAGGAATCATGGCATACCCGACCGCATGCGTAGTCTGGAAACTGAAGACTAGGAGAAGCAGTAATATCAACCTGAGAAGCAGTATATCAACCTTCTAATGATCTGCTGCATTTCTACCGCAGCCAAATTCCTGCATCCAAATGGAGTTTAATGCGGTCCAGCGACCATTTCAAGGTTGTGCCAGAAACCACTTGTAACTCTGAATCAACAGAATCTACTGTATGATTTAGTTCCATCATATGTTGAATTTCTTATCACTGGCTTTTGCATACTAGGATAGCAGCTCCAGGAAACAAATATTAGAGTTAGATGATTATAGTCCACATAGAGAATGTCCAGCTAAGAGAGAATTAGAGCACTACAAAATATGGAAGAGAAACCAGTTGTTCAGGAAGGATTTAAATCACACTTTTTTTTTCTGATCGAGAAAATTTGCACGTAATGTGGTTTCATTCTTAATTGCCTCGTCATATGGGAACACCAGAATTTAACAGCAGAGAATTTGAGAAGAAGGAAGATTCAAGGCCCACAATGCTGTCCTCTTTTGCTGTTCGGAAAACGAAACCACAGATCATCTGTTCATATCATGCACATACACCGCAACAATTTGGCAAAGGATAACACAGAAGCTTCACATCCCCCAACCCCCCAGTCTCCATAAAAAACATGTGGAATGATTGGCAAAGCAAGCTTCCCATCAAGGTTAACAAGCAAACTTGGGATAGCTTAGCCTCAACCGTCTGCTGGACCCTATGGAAAGAGAGAAACAGGAGACTGTTTCGCTTCAAAGCTCTCCCTGGGAATATTATCTACCAACATGCAGTCTTCCTCCTGGACAACTGGAATTCATGCTACAAGGGGAAAGCCAAACAAGGATTGGTAGAAATAATCTCACAGCTAAAAACAGAAGGCTAACAAAGTGGGTAACAGTTTCTTAAACAGAAGAAGGCTTTGTTTCAGAAAGAGAAGTTTTACAGCTCTTCTGACTAAGTATTCCATCTTAAAAGCCGTCAGCTATCGGGTTGGTTCGGGGCTACTGAAAGCCCCAGCCAAGCCAAACCATCTTGTAAATAATCCATGTAATATACTGTACATTATTTAATAATTTTCAGGTGGTCAAGCCTCCAGTTTTTGAGGTGGCCAAACCTCCCATTTCTATTATTAAAAGAAAAACATTTTTTTTTGGAGGGAGGAAACATGAAATCTTCATTCATTGAAAACTAATTTGAAGAGCAAGGGTCAGATTTAAGGCCCTCTCCCATGTTTCCTCCAAAAAAAAGAAAAGAAAAAAAAACTGAGTCCAAGAGACCGAGAGAGCATGACCAAAGTAACTCCTGCAGCTCGCCAGTTCCATCAGTGGTACCTTTGCAGACAGACAAACTGACAGAAAGAAAATTGCTAAGCAAATGGTAAAGATTATTGATTAAAACAAAAGAAGGATTAGAAAGGACAGTACTAAATCCGAGAACTCTAAAAAGAGAACATAGAGGCAATCCCTAGCAAGAGAATTCTCCCACAACACCTGGCAGAAGCAGATTTAATATGGTTATCATAGTAAAATTTTCATTGATCATATCGAGCAGGTGTTGTGGCTCAATGACTTTGCTAGAGCAGGATATGGCGCTAACAAGAGCCCCCACCTAGCAGCAATGAAAATAAAGATAGCCTTTAAGACTGTGACAGCAGTAGTGATTCCCTAATCTCCAACACTGCAACAGTATATATCAGTATCACCATGATATTTTTGCAACAATGTAGAGTTGAAAACATTATATGAATACAGACTTCACTAATGCTGATTAATTATAAGCTTCTCATTATCTTTCATATGGCATTTCACCATGCCTGTAAAACCGCCCTTCACCCTTGCCAAGTCCACCACATTATTCTTCATGTCCATGCCTCCTAGTCAGCTTGTCAAGAATGGTCATGCCTAGTATGGCAGAACATTGTGCATGACTCTTAGCATATCGTTTCAAGTTAGCTTTGTTTTATACCAGAACTGGCATTTGACATTTAAGCAAACACCTCTGAAAAAATTGTGACCCTTCTTTCAAACCAAGTTGTATCCAGGGATGATCATCATTCCAAATCATGAATCATATAGCAACTAGCAATAGGAATTGACCCCAAAATTACTTTTTACCATTACCACAAAGAGGATTATAAGACCAGGATGCATGGCATCAACAACTGATGCATTTCTGATGCCTTTGAACAGGCGAACACAGTTTATTTGATGAAATATAAAGTACATACCGCCATCATTATTGAACACTCAGAATCCGGTCCGATACAACATTTCCTATTTAAGGTTGATAGAAGTATGTCTTCTAACATTTTTATATTTTCCATTACGATGTAGGATATTAGCTATCAATTATGCTGCATAATTAGTTTAAGAACGTTCTGAAGCATCAGCACTTATAGTAACGAAGAATTATCTTTCAGATTGTTGTCCTCTGAAGAGAAGTTTACATTCTTTCTGCCAAATGGAATCAAGATTCACCAACAATCTTCATTCTCTGAACATGTGGGCTGGATATAGATATATACTGACAATTTTTTAAGGTAATAAATTCACAGTTTACACCCTCAATTTTTTATTTTCAGGCTTTGCCGTATCCACCACTTCACACTAGTATGAGAATTTGAGCTCCCTATGTCTACCTGTGCGTTAATTGCTAATAAAAGTGGAAAATGTTAAGTGAAATACTATTTTCTGAACAGTTGTTTGCAGGCATGCATATTCTACCGATCCACTTTTTTTGCATGCCAATCATGTCATCCACAAGATGTCACCATCCAGTGTACAGTAGACAGAAGAGGAACAGGAGCACCATACATGACTAGAAAGATATGAGAATCAAGAGATCTCACAAGGAGGTGCAATCATGAGAAAATAGTAGAAAATGATTGGTGGAATTGAAAGCTGCTGTTTAAAAGAATCAAAACGCACCGCAAGATCGCTATATTATTTGAAAAGTTCTTGTTTCAAATTCAAATCCCAAAGGCTGATGAAACGAATCCATGCTATGACACCAAGGTTAATTTCTTGGAGCAGAAATGCTATCCTGTTAGACGTATGCAATTTTACAGCATAATGAACATTGATGATATCATCATACATTAAGAAATATACTTCATAATATAACAAGTATTGATAAGGAATTACTGATGGTCAGGACTTTGAGCTTGAACGATATAAGCACTTGCACTCACCTCACTTGATTCCTCAAAAGTGGGAGTACTGAACTGGCTGACTATCCAGGAATAGCGGAAAGAACTCAAGAAGAACACTAGCATGATTTGTTTGTTGCACCTTGAAACTAATAAAACTACTATGAAGATAATATGGTTCCAGTCTCAGCTAGCCTCGGAGCTTCAGACTTTCAGCCCAATCTTATTACAAAAATTCCTCAATCAACCCATCAAATATACTACCCACTCTTTACTGCATATACTCTTCTTCTAATATCTCTTATCAGCCTATTTGCACTTTCCACGGCACTCTCCGTCGAACTCCTCAGCTTACTTAATTCCTTGGAATCTTTACATGTCTTCAATGTATCAGACATCAGCTGGGCCTTTTTCATTATAGACTTCCTCAAGTCCAAAGCCTCACCCCGCTCCTTTTCCCTGTAAGTTCCTGGAAGCTTAGTAGAATGCCGGAGAGAATCCATCAGCCTTGATATTTTTCTCTCCATTTCAAGCATCCCCAACCTCTTCAGTTCTTTGGCAAGAATCTGATATGTTATGTATTGCGGCACAACCCCCCTCTTAATCATGCTCTCAAATTCATCACAAGCTTCCTCATATTTGCGCATCCGACAGAGCATATGCACCAGCATAGTGCTAGTCGCCAAGTCTGAATCAAAACCATTCCTGTTCATCTCTCCGATCAGCTGAACAGCTAAATCTAACTTCTCCTTCTCGCACAGCATTTTAATCAAAAGCTGGTATGTGAGCCGATCTAGGACATACCCGGATTGAATCATCTTATTGTAAAGATTCATACCCTCCTCAATCTTTCCAACTTTGGCGAAAAAACTGAAGAAATAATTGTATGTGGTCGGGGTTGGAAGAACTCCCCTGCCGATCATCGTCTTGAGAATCTTGCTAGCACCAACAAGATCGCCATTCTTGCAGAAACCCTTCACCAGTGAATTATAAGTGGATATGTTGGGAGAAACACCATAAAGGGGAAATCTTTCGAGCATAGCGAGGGCGTCCTTGAACCTACCGGCCTCGGAGAGGGCGTCTACAATCGGATTGCAGGTGAGGGCATTCGGATCGATCTTGGCAGCCCTCATTTCTTCCAGCAAGGCGTTAGCTTGATCTGGCCGACGCATCCGACAAAGCCCCTCGATGAGGGTCCCATAGGTGACGACGGTGGGGCGTACGCCCTCCCGCCGCATCTCGTCCCACACCTTCTCGGCCTTCCGGAGCCGCCGAGTCCGGAACCACCCATGGAGCAGAATGTTGTAGACCCGGACGGAGGGAGCCCACCCGGGCGGCTCCGCCTCCCTCCTCCGCCCGAGGAGCTCCGACGCTGCCCTCGTGTGGCCCTCCTTGCAGAGGGCGTCGATGAGGAGCTCAAAGGCGTCGCTTTTATCCCCCTCCGAGGCCGACACCGCTTCCGGTTGGCGGCGAAGGTAGTCGAATGTGCGGATGGCGGCGGTAGGCATGCCGGCACGGGCGTAGCGGCGGAAGAGAGCGGTGAAGGCGGGGAGGGGAGCGGGGGCGGCGTCGAGGAGGAGGGACCAGGCGGAGTCGAAGGCGCGAGAGCGGGCGAGGAGGTCGACGAGAGCGACAAGGTGGGGGCGGGCCCAGCGGGAGAGGGCGAGGAGGGAGGTGGGAGAGAGGTCGGAGAGAGGGAGGGACTGGAGCAGGGGAGGGCTGGGGACGACGCTAGAGCGGAGGAGGGCCGAGTCAAGGGCGTCGGGGGCGGTGGCGAGGAGGATGTGGGAGATGGTGGCGGAGTCTTCGGAGGCGGCGCTGGAGTCGGTAGCCGGCGCTGGGGATGGCTGTGGTGCCTCACCGGAGTCGGTTAGGACGGGTGGGCTGGGCGGCGGCGGCGAGGGCCACCGCATGAGGGGGTTTCCGGGGACGGAGAGCCATGAGTCGGCGGAGGAGTGCAGGAGATTGGAGGAGATTCTTCCAATCGTGGCGACGGAGGTGATGAAGGCTCGGTTTGGTAACATCTCGGCCTCAGTCATGATTCGAGACTTCCGAGTTATACAGGGAGTTGAATATAATATTTACATTCCAAATAGGGTGGGCGTAACATAGTTCCGGCAAGTGGCCTGCAGGTACTAGTTCAAACTTCAAATTACCACACGAGAGAGGTTAGAGCTCCATGAACACTTTAATGTAAGATTTACATCTCATAGAATTCTATAAGAACTTGACAGCATGCGAAGGGCAGTTGTGTTGAAATTCCATTTCCTCAGCAAAGAAAGCTGCTAGCAGTTCTTTAGTAGACAAGTTGTTTCCATCAATTATAGTTTCATACAGATAATAACTAATATAACAATTTTATCTAGAATAGTTTCAATAAGCACCTTCAGTCGCTTTGACATTACAGTTTCATATGTTGATAACTTACATTAGCACAAACATAGCTCAAATGATGCAGAGCCCAGAAAATGGCATCTTAAAAAAAAACAGAGAGAGAGAGAGAGATGACCATGGATTTTGATAACTGCGAATCAACCTGCTCCAGAAATTCACTTGAGTATCATGCTGATCCAAACTCGGCAAACCACTTCTCATGGCGCTCGATATCAGCAGCAGAAACACTTCTCTGGACCTTGCTCAGAGCTTCTTCAAAGTCACACATGGCTACAGGATCATTTGAGATCTCATCCTTAGACATGTTCTTGATCTCATCCCTTGTCTTGCCTGCAATTTTTCTCCTCATGCCGTTCAATGAAGCATCTCGGCAGACATTTGTGAGATCATCTCCACTATAACCCTCAGTTCGGCGAGCTACTTCATCGATGTCTACATCCGGAGCTACCTGTTCATAGTATACATGAGAACCACAGATATACAAGCAAGAAGAAACAAAAATTTAACACAATTTCTATAATTTTCATGTCAAAATTTTAAATGATATCGTAAGAGAAACATTTAAGAGCTTGAATGTATTATCCTACTGCAAATCATACCTCAACAGTTCTTAGATTAATCTTGATAAGCTCCTTTCGACTCTCAAAATTGGGAAGAGGTATGTATATCCGTTTTTCCAGCCGTCTCCTGTATCACAAGAATGCATAAACAGCTAAACATCAGAACAAAGGAAAGGTTGGGGATCTAAAAGATGGCCATCTCAAACAGCTTGCTGTAAAAAGATCTTGCTGAATAATCAAATGCTGAACACTGCAGCAGCAAATTCATATTACTAGAGTTGCTCCGCTTCCAACCTAAGTGCCTCATCTATGTCCCATGGAAAATTAGTAGCTGCCAAGACCATCACTATTTTCCGTTGACCATCTTCACTAGAGCTGTTGTTGACACCATCCACTTGCACTAAAAGTTCAGATTTCACCCTTCTGGATGATTCATGCTCACCTGAAGCTCTGAACAAAATCACGCATTTGACAATCAGCAAATCCTCAATCATATATTGCTAAAAATGAAAGCAAACTGATGAAATTCATGAATGTACATCACCACCTGGTCAAACTTGAGAACCGCCATAATGGAGAATTATAAACAAGAAAAGGAAGCAAGGAAGCCAATGAATGTGATCACTATTCACATCTTCTATCATAAGCCTAATCATTAACCAATTCAAAGATAGCTATTGTCATCAAATAAGACTGGAATAAATGTCCTTGCCTCATAAATCCAGTGATCTATGATATACTATACATTTGTTTGATAAAAAATACATCCACCAGTAAGCTTACCTATCACAAGCATTTGAACTAAAACACTCCAGATAAACCATTATGGATTAAAAGGAATGACCTGGCAAAAGAAAATTATTCAAGCACAAGGCAATAAAATTGATAGGATATGAGATTCCTGGTATGCATACCCTCGAGAAGTGCAAAGAGAATCGATTTCATCAATGAAAATTGTACTAGGAGCATAAGCTCTTGCAAGATCAAACAGGCAGCGAACCATGCGCTCACTCTCTCCACGCCATTTGGAAGCCAATGTAGCAGAAGAAACATTGAAAAATGTTGTACCACATTCTGTAGCTACAGCCTTAGCCAAAAGTGTCTTTCCAGTACCAGGTGGACCAAACATAAGAACACCTTTCCATGGCCGACGAATGCCCTGGAAAACAGATACATTACACAGAGCCTTGAACACCATACCCTTCTTAAGACTTTATTTTAATTGCCCGCTAACCAGCATCCAAGTATAGCTAATACAAAGAAGCTGATTGTTAGTGAAACTATCTTATCTAAAAACTTGTTTTGTATTGTTTAGAATTGGATTTCGAAATAATGAGCTTAAACTTTGGAAGCAGAAAAGGTCCCCATCATGCCAACTGACCTCCTAGATTATTCTGCTTGTGATAAATAAGACTTTTAAGATATAGGACCAGCAGAAACCTTTAACTAGACAAGGGAATGCAGTTAGCCATTTTATGTCATAAGTTCGTCGAGAAGTACCTGAAAATACTCGGGCATCCATAGCGGAAGAACAACAGCTTCCTCTAAAAGTCTTTTGGCTTCAGTGAGCCCTGCAACATCATCCCACCTTACACCAGGGCTAGTCTCCAAGACATCCCTTTCTAGCATCGCAGCCAAGTCTGTATCCGGTCCTTCGTACTGCCCCCTTTTTGGCTTTCCTTCCTCTGCATCACCACTCTAGAATGCCACAAGCATATCAGTAATCATGAAAGCCTAAACATATTATCAATACTAAATTCATGAGAGAAATATCATTGACAAAAATCATAATGGTGAAAGGGAAATCTGAATAAAAATTAATAGTGGCTACAAAAATGAGATAATTACTCACAGATGAATTGAATCATGAGGAGTGACAATGTCACATTACCAAAAGAACAGTTTGTACATCACCTTGAAAGTTCAAATAAGATGATTCTCTAAACAAGGGCAGTGAGCTTTAATCTGTCTTATTCCTTCTGCCTAAAACAGTTTTGTAAATTTCAACAGCCCTAGATTTTTCCAAAGGCATTTTTCTTCTGTTGAACAAGATTAATGTAATGGATGGAAACAACAAGCTTTTATATCTTATTCTCATTTGTGCAAACGGATGAACAATAACAGGGCCTTGTATGCAGTTCACCAATAACGGTAGATTTTCAGTTACTTCTAAATACCTTATGACAGTTGCTTACTTATAAGTCTAGGCTTACAGTTGATGACAGGAAATTCAATGGATTAAATTGGTTGCAGATACCTTCATTTCTCGTTTTTGATGATGGGCTTTTCATTTACTGCTTAAAATGGAATTTCAAAGTCCGAACAAAGTTATTTATAAAAATTCACATAGGAAAGGCAAAACAAGCTATCAACGTTACTCCTTGTGTTTGTTAGAAAATGGCAGCTGCCTCATCGTATACAATTTTACATGAACAAAAGAAAATGACAAGCAAAAGTGAAAAGCAATTGGTAAGAGTACTACGTATGTGAAGTTATGGATTTGCAATTGGTAATTTGCCGTTCAGAATAGTTGAAAAAGGGCTGCTTCATCTTTAACCAGCAAACAATGACAGCAACACAAAGAAAAGTCGCATTTACCAATTAAATGTACAAAATTTACCTGTGAATCTGCCTTGCTAGAGCTTGATTTGCCTTTCTTCCCTGACAGTCCAGATGATGTTGATGATCTGACACCCGAACTACTTTTACCTGCACTTGACTTTGTCCCACGTCCAATTGTTCCAGCCCTAGATGAACTACGTGCCCATGTTGCATCTTGGGAAGATTTTCTCGTACCTGCTTGCCCAGCCCTCGAGGATCTTCTGCTCTGTGGATCTCGGCTAGGTGGTCTCCAAACATCAGGATCATCCAAGGGGGCACCTGAGGAGGTTGGGTATTCATCTAATGGTTGGAAAACAAAGGATTTTGTAGGTATTGGGGGTGAAGAGGACCGCCTGGACACGGGAATTTCCTTGAAAGCCTTTAACTCAGCATCTAACTGTTTGACAATGTCTAATTCCTCAGAAATAGCCTTCTTGCAGTTCATCCATTTTGAACGAATGATGGCATCATCCAGAGTGCTCAGATGCCTGTAAGCAGAGATAGAATTCTATTTAAATGCCAACCATTGGAAAGTACCATTAAAATAAGGCTTCTTATTTTTTTAGGCAGTAATCTTTTACTTAGAGAAATGATGAAAAAGATAGTAGAGCATTCCCCGACTAGACTGCTCTGTTGATACTGACAATGCACTCAACCGAAAAAAAAAGGCACACTAGATTTTCTATAATGGTCGATCTACAACCTATACAAAAACCTTCCCTTGCAACATGAAGATCTTGGCCTGCATCATCCTCTCAGACAACCCATTTTCATAATACAGCTGTTTGGTTAGTATGTTGCCCATCATCGTAGTACAGAACTTGACAATCCCTGCCAAATTTGTCAAGGAAAGAGACAACTGAGGAGCAAATGAGATATTGCTTCATCATCCACGTGGCAAATAATAGAGATTTGTCAGTTTAAACACACTCATTGAGACAGTAGCGACTTATATCAAATCCCATCTGGTTAACTAAGTAAAGAAAAAGAGATGAAAGAAAACAGAAAGAGATGAGACATATCTCAACAGTGAACTTGTCAAAATTGGTGGAAACTATCATCTCGTGGTTTAATACTCTCAATCTCAAATATCTAGAAATGCACATAGGACATAGCAACCACGTTAAGCAATAAATCTAATTTAATCATGTTCTACTGAAAAAATAGCAGCAACTAATATCAACATTGTTAGCAATGATTCTCTTCTCCCCTTGTTTGCATTGCACATCGAGTCCCAACCCCAAAGACTTGCTATTTCGATTTTCAAAACCAATCAGTTCAAGTGAACGGTGCCCGAATGAGGAAATCAAGCTGGATATCATTCTCCACAAAGTAGTTTTGAACCAGCAACCAACGATGGCATGCATTAACTTCTCCAAGAGGTCTTATAACCACACCCCTCTCGGGTGCCACAGGAAACAGCAAAGACCATGGAAGAAGTCCTACACATACTAAGGCCCTGACCTTCATAAAAAAAAAACATAAGAAATTGATGATGGAATTTGTAATAAAAAAGCTACCTTTACTCAGTCAACTAAATTTGGCAAGAAACTAGATCCAGCCGATTTGAAAGAAAATTAAAGATTTTTCGAAATCTTGATTGCAATTATTGACAGGCAGGGAAAGAAGAACGGAGGATTTTGTTCTTAAATCGAATACGAGGAGATGGGAGGGAGCGGGATCCAAGGAATTACTTGTTGATCTGAGCGATGGCGCCGTCGAAGAAGATTATGGAGGTATCATAGAGGCCTTCAAGCGCGTACTCCCTGGCTAGCTTCAGGTGATCTTGGAGGCCCGCTAGGGTTCCGACCATCGTCGTCGAGCTCTTAGGTTTCGGAGAGGAAGCTAGGGTTTCCAAGAATCCTACGTTCTCGCTTGAAGGAATCCTCGCTCTCTCTCTCTCTCTCTCCCCCCCTCTCTTTCCTTTCCGCAAATACACCTCTAAATGGTTTAATTTTCTGTAGCACATCTCCGCCGCGGCGGTGACGTTTAAACGTCCGGTGGAAAGAAGCAACTGCGTTATTTTTCTATTTTCTTTTTCTCAGACCAACATTAAAATTTAAAATATAGTTTTATTTAAAAAATTAATTCAATTTTTCCTTGAATTTTTTTTCTGAATATCTCTTATTAATTATTTTATTTTTTTAATATAAATTTTTCTTATTTTTATTTTATCCTCAAATTCTTTGATCCAAAGGTTTTCTCATCATCTTTCCTACCATCTAATTTACTTCCAAATCCTCCCTCTTACCAGAAGGAAAAAGAAGGGCTCTATAAATGCATCCAACTCTTACATGTATTTGTATACTGTTATATCTTAAATAGTTTGGAGAGAGAAATAAAAAAGAGTGCATATAAGATGATATTGAAATAGGTCATATTCAAAAAGCTGTATGGATTTGTCTGCTTTCGATATGGTAAGCGATATTCAAAAATCTTCTATTTTAGAAATTTGGTTACTAAACTGAACAAAAGGGTTAGATATTTAAAAAAAATCTCATTATGTTGCATCGTCTTTTTTATCTTTTCACATCCAAAATGCTTCTTTTTCTCCTATAAAAAGCTAAAACTATTATTTTTTTAATAAAAAATTAATTATTGCAATGTATAAGAAAACATTTATATAACCTTACGGGTTTCAAAATAAAGTTAGGTCTCTTGGTTCGCTCTAAAATATAAAATAAAATATTAGATAGAAATATTGTACTATAACCCATCATCAATATCTCTTATCTCTTTTCTTTAGAGGAAAGGATTAAAAATCTATTATCTTAGGAGTTATATTTTTTATAAATTTCATGATTTCAAGTCACATACAAGCCTCCCAATTATAAAATTTAAGTTAGGTATTCTACTTAAAAACCATTGTTGTTCTCCAATGTTATAATAAACTATTATTAGTTAATACTACAAATTGTTGATAATTACATTTGAAAATAAAGCAATATCACCCATTGTCTTTGCACCCTATGTGCATGTCTAAAACTAAACAAGAAAATTATTAATATATAGATAATTGAATAAGGATGATTACCTAGAATTAGAAGTGTTCATCTGGTTAGTTGTTTGACAGCCAAAGATGACCAAAAGGAGGGGCAAGATTACGGAAAAGATTGTTTGACGAATAAAATCATTCAAATCTTTCTTAAACACATTTTTTTTTTTGCGATTATAAAATATTATTTTTTGCTAAAACAGATGATTCATACAATTCTTATACGAACACATATGAAGAAATCAAGAAACAATATATCTTAGAGCACTCTAGGCAGCTCCCTTTCCTCTACCTACAGAGCATATCCGGAGTGAAGGAGTAATTGATCACATACGAAGCCATCTAGTTCGCGGCCTTATTGCCCTTTCTATATACATACTTGGCGTGGAACGCCATGCCACCACTAACCATTGTCCGGATGTCTCGAAGTAGGGGATGACACCTATACTCACCGCGAGTGACTTTCTAGATCCAACTAATAATCGTGGCCGAGTCATCTTCAAGCATAACTGCTCTGACCTGCTGTACCTGTAGAGTGCGGCCCAATCCAACCCATGTCGAAATAGATATTTATTCAAAAGCCAGCATTTTTGGTGTCCCGCTTCTGCAAATTTCGTTTGGAATAAGACTTATCCAAGACCCTATTCTCGAACCAGAAGCAGCTGGAATAGTGCACGTGTCAACATATCAGCCACGGAGATCTCGACGGACATCAAGCCACGGTCTAGCTGCACACGGTACAAGCCTCCGTTATCCGCTGCTGATGGTCGACGGACGAGAAGAACCTCTCGGAACTCTCCACCGGATCCCATAATCGTGTGGCCCAGAGCGCGACGCATTATATCCCATACTTCCTCGCGGATTAACTTATCTAGCAACGGCGACAATAAAAACGGCAGGAAAGTTTAAACAAAACTTTTTATTTTTTTTTTAAAAAAGAAAGACGCAAAGGAATGGCCACCGCGATCGCTTCTGTCTCTCTGGCTCTCCACCCAAAGCCCGAAGCCTTCCCCTTCTCTTCACTTCCTCCTACTCCTACTCCTTCTCCTTCTCCTTCTTCCAGGGGTAGCGGTAGCAGCAACTATAGATACAGGAGAAATCTCTTCTTTTCTCCTTCTAAATCGAAGCATTCCATCTCCATCTCTCGCTTAGCTTCGAATCCACCTCCGTCGACACCGGAGAAGCCGCCTCAGATCGAGCTCGAATTCGTCGGGGTAACGCCCCGTATCTTGTTTGTTTTTACTCCTCATCCAAAGGCCTCTCGAATTCCTTCTTTTACATTGGTATCAATTACAATTTTTTTTGGTGCTGGCAGCCGAAAGTGGGAGTGGATGGGTCATATCCGGTGGACAGGGCGTCGGCGATCAGTGGAGAGAAGCTTCTTCGCGACATTATGCTCGACAACCAGATCGAGCTCTACGCCGCATACGTAACGCCCACTAGTCCAACCTTTTCTCTTCCTGATAACTCTAATCTTATTTTATGGCGGTGTTCGGCCATGGATGGCTGGTTTTGATGTCTTTTATTTAGGCTTTTTTGGGTACATTTTTATTATTATAGGCTTTTTTGATAAACATTATTATAGGTTTTTCTTTTTTGGGTAGAAACGGATTTATTATATCAATCTAGTGATTACTGACTATCAAAAAAAAAAAAGTTCAGGAGCAAAGCAAGAATAGGGCCTGGAATAAACTTTATTCGGAAGGAATAAGTATTCCTGTTAAACCTGCTTAGTCCTGGAATAACCATCCAGAGGGATGGCTGGAATAATTTTATTGCTTGATTATGTTTTTCTTTTTATACGGATAAAGATAGCCTCAGCAGCCATAGCTATTCCATCTCGAAATAAAACCCATAAAAGAATAATCTGTAAAAACTGTAAATAGGATCATAAACAAATCATGAAAGGGTAGCGTAACTGGATCCATGGATGATTGAACGATCAAAGCTTGTTTCTCCCTCTTGACCCCTGCGTTGATGACACCCTGTGATGGAGACTGGTTATATGTCTTTCAAATAGGCAGAGGGAGAGACTCGTTCGTATATCCTTCCATCAAGGATATGGGAGCTATATCTTTTCTGAAAGTGGTTACTATAACCAACTAGTAACCACCTACGATTAGTTATATGGGTCAAAATTCAACATTCTCCCGCTTGGCCCATATGACTATAATTTGGTTAGAATAATTTAAACATTAGGCGCGCATCATTCCAATCCACAATCAGTTTGGTCATCATAATACCATAATTAAACAACTTACTAATACGAGTCATGGCGGTTCCATATCACCAAAATGACAGTTTCTTCCAAGTACCACAACACCAGTAAATTATTTAATCACAGTCCATAAATAAGAAGTATCTATAATGGTCAAACATTATATCTTTGTCAGAGATAATTCCTATGATCATACATTCAAACTCATACATGTACATATATTTGAAGAACAGGAAAATCAGAAACATAATTAATTATATCTAAGTGTCAAAGAAATATACATAATACAATCCTCAATTAATATCATGGGTTACAACAAAGACTCATTCTTTCAACATGCTCTTTAAAGGTCTTCGGTTGTAAACCTTTTGTCAAAGGATCTGCAATCATGAGCTCTGTCCTCATATTTTCTATAGACACATTTTGTTTATGAACTTCCTCCTTGACAACAAAATATTTAAGCTCAATGTGCTTGGCACCATTAGAATATTTGTCGTTTCTGGCGAAATGGAAGGCTGCAGTATTGTCACAAAAGATTCTCAGCGGCCTGGCAATAGAGTTGACAATCCCAAGTTCCGAGATGAAGTTACGCAGCCACAAACTATGAACCGTGGCCTCAAAGCATGCCACAAATTCTGCTTCCATGGTGGATGAAGCAGTCCTTGTCTGTTTGGCACTTTTTCATGAGATTGCTCCTCCAACTAATAGGAACAAATAGCCAAATGTTGACTTTCTACTATCCATACATTCAACAAAGTTTGAATCCGAATAGCCAATCATCTCAAGACTATCCGACTTTCTATATGTAAGCATGTAATTCTTTGTTCCTTGCAAGTATCACATCACCTTCTTTGCAACTTTCCAGTGATCCATCTCTGGATTACTTTGGTATCTGCCTAGCATTCCAACTGTAAAACTGATGTCCGGTCTGGTATAGGTCTGAGCGTATATCAAGCTACCAACTGCAGAAGCATAAGGAATATAAGGAATATTTTCCATCTGCTTACGTTCTAATTCATTCTGTGGGCATTGCATGAGACTAAATTTATCCCCTTTCTGAATTGAAACAATACTGGCTGAACAGTTCTCCATGCCAAATCTTTCTAGAATTCCGTCTATATATGCCTTTTGAGACAACTCTAACAATCCATGAAATATTTCAATGCCTATCACGTAGGCGGCTTCATTCATATCTTTCATTTCAAAGTTTTTTGAGAGAAAAACCTTAGTTTCATGCAATAAGCCAAGATCACTACTGGCAAGCAATATGTCATCAACATATAAAACCAGAAAGATAAACTTGCTCCCACTAACCTTCAGGTGTATACACCGATCAACGATGTTTTCTTTAAAACCGAAGAAAGTGATGGTATCATTGAACTTACGATACCAGTGTCAGGAAGCTTGTTTAAGACCATATATTGACTTTCTGAATTTGCAAACCATATGTTCTTTTTTCTTTAATGAAAAACCTTCGGGCTGGTCCATATAGACTTCTTCATCTAAACTCCCATTCAGAAAAGCAGTTTTCACGTCCATTTGGTGCAACTCTAAATCATAATGTGTAACCAAAGTCATAATGATTCTAAATGAGTCATTTTTAGATACAGGATAAAAGGTCTCTTTATAATCAATGCCTCCTTTCTGAGTGAAATTTTTGGCTACCAGTCTGGCTGTATATCGTTCAACATTGCCTTTTAAGTCGAGCTTGGTCTTAAAGACCCACTTACACCCAACTGTCTTACAACCTTCGGGCAAATCAACGACATTCCAGACTTCATTCTGATTTATTGATTTCAACTCATCTTTCATGGCATCAATCCATTTAGTAGAATCAACACTTTCCATGGCTTGTTTGAAAGAAACCGAATCTTTTCTTGTCCCTATATCAATATCAAATTCTTGTAGATAAACCATATAATCATTTGGAATGGCAGATCTTCTTCTCTTTGAGATCTCCGTAATGTCATCCCTTGTGATTCTTCTACAACTTGTTTAGTGGTGATAACTTCATCATGGAGTATTTGATCATTAATTTGTTGTTCATTATTATCAAACCGTGTGACAACTGTAGGAACAACAATTTTCTTAGAAGTCATGGGTAAAGAGACTTGCATCCTAACTTCTTGAATTTCCACATTTTGTGGTTTATCACTCCCACTGATTTCACCATTCTCAATGAATTTGACATTACCGGTCTCTATAATTCTCGTACTATGGTTAGAATAGTAAATCCTATACCCTTTGGATTTTTCGAGATAACCTATAAAGTATCCACTAATCGTTCTAAAATCCAATTTCTTTTCATATGGATTATAAATTCTGGCCTCCGCTGGACAACCCAAAACATGCAGGTGTCCTAAACTCGATTTTCTTCCTATCCATAACTCAAAAGGAGTTTTTGGAACTGCCTTACTAGGAACCATGTTTAATATGTATACGGCGGTCTTAAGGGTTTCTATCCACAACGATATGGGTAACAGAGAATTACTCAACATACTCCTAACCATATCCATAAGTGTACGATTATACCTTTCAGCTACTCCATTCTGCTGTGGCGTTTCCGGCATAGTGTACTAAGCTCGTATGCCATACTTTTCTAAGAGTTTAGCAAATGGGCCAGGATGTTATCCTGTTTCATCATACCTATCATAATATTCACCACCTCTATCAGACCTGACAATTTTCACCTTTCTATCTAATTGTCTTTCAACCTCAGTAATATATACCTCTAGGACATCCACTGCTTGAGATTTTTCATGCAATAAATAGACATAACCATAATGTAAAAAATCATCAATAAAGATGTTAAAATACTTCTCTCCACGAAATGATGGAGAGTCAAAAGGCCCACAAATGTCTGTATGGATAATTTCAAGAAGTTCTTCACTTCTTATGGCAATTTTTTGTGTGTTTGGTTTGCTTTCCCTTAATGCAATCCACATACATACCGAGATTAGTAAAGTCTAAATTTGACAAAATCTCATCCTTCACTAATCTCTCTAACCTTTCTTTGGATATATGATCCAATCTTTTATGCCACAGGTTAGAAGATCTTTCATTTATCAGGTTTCGTTTAATTCCAATATTACGATGCAAGGTCGAAAGAGTTTCAGCAAAATAGTTATCAAGATTTATTTTATATAAGCCATCACATAAGACACTAGAACCAAGAAAAACATTGTCTTTGAAAAGACGCAAACTACCATTCCCAATTTTAAAAAAATATCCTTCAACATCAAGTTTAGAAACAGAAATTAAATTTTTAGAAATAGAAGGAACATAAAGAGTTTGAAGCAAATCTAAATGACAATCAATGTTTAAAAACAAATGATAGGTTCCAACAGCTGTTATAGAAACTCTGACCCCATTCCCCAAAACTATAAAACTCTCATTTGGATCATGTATCTGGGTTGTAAGGAATCCCTGCATCGTATTTGAAACATGAATATTAGAACCTGAGTCAAACCACCAAGTATTAGAAGGAACTTCAGCAAGGTTTGATTCAAAATATACATAAGCCAAAGGCTCACCTTTCTTTTCAAACCATGCCTTACGTTTATGGCAATCCTTCTGATAGTGTCCCAATTTCTTGCAAAAATGATATTTATCTTTATTTCGTTTCTTCTTATGAACCTCGGTATCATGATGAGGCTTTTTACCCTTGGATGGTCCCCTCTTTATGCCCTTTCTTGGCTTCTTCCATTTCTTCTTGGCTCCATAACTTATAAGGTTAACAGAATGATGTCCTTGTTGCTTAAGTCTTGTCTCCTCTTGAACAAGCATACTGGTCAATTCATTCACATTCCACTTATCCTTAATAGTGTTATAGTGAATTTGAAATGATCCAAATTGAGGAGGCAAGGAGTTCAAAATAAATTGAACTAAAAAGGATTCATTCACATCCATCCCAAGAGCCTTCAGCTTAGCAGCTATATTTATCATTTATTTATCATTTCAAGGATATGCTCATGTATCCCACGAGTACCATCAAATTTCATGGTGGTAAGCTTAGCCATTAATGTCCCAGCCAGAAACTTATCAGCAGATCGAAAACGTTCTTCCACAGTTTTCAATAATGCTTGAGCACTATCACATTCATGAAGCATTGACTTAATGTTGTTCGCTAAACTCATCCACATAAACATAATACTCAGTCTGTTCGATCTTTTCCAAGTCTTATAAAAAGATCTTTCTTCCATGCTGCTCATATCAGTAATGTCAGCCGGTTTCTCAGATCGGAGTGCTAAATCAAGATCCAGAACACCTAGGTGAAACTGGACTTGTTCATTCCACTCGGAGAAATTGGTTCTATTAAATATCGAAACATATAAAGCTTGCGAATGAAGCGAAATAGGAATAAATACTGCAATAAGAAAACCAACAATAAGAAAATACTTACAACATTAATACTTTGAGTTAGCAATAATAATGAATAATATAAACAGTGTTACTAAAATACACCTTTGGGTAGTAATTATGAAACACTAAATTACTATTATGGTGATTCCCAATTCACCTGGGAATAATTAATGATATAGGTCCAAAATTCAAATAGGTCTGTTGCCTTTGAGCATCTAGTACCTATTAAATCAAAGATACTCATTAATTATCCTAACTTAGCAAGTCAATCATTTGAAAGTGGTGCACCTTTGGACCAATCCCTAATGTCTCATGATTGAAAAACTGTAAGTCATAATTTGCAAAGTCACTATCTTAATACCTGGGATTAGAGTATTTGATGACTTGATGTCTTTTAAACATTCTAGTTGGGTTACTTTGGCAACTACCAAACTATTTCATAATATAGACATCAAATTGAAATAATGACATTGCACATAATTGACAATTCATAATATGACAAATTAAAATAAAACTTGTATTTAATATTTTACTAATCTACACAATCAGTACATGTGTCATATTATGCTATCAAGTATACTAAAATGTAAAATAAATGACAGAAAATTTTATCACATCACTCTACAAGGACCTATGCATAAATAATATGTTTTATAGGGACTAAATTAAAATATTTTTGATTCTTATAGCCCTAGAAGTATGCCAGCATAAATAAAATGTTTCTTAGGGGCTTAACAAAAACATTTTCTTCTTTTAACAGCCCTGGAAGGATTGTATGCATAAGTTTAACATTTAACAAGGACTGAATGAAAATAATTTCTTCTTCTAACGCCCTGGAAGGAGTATCTGCATAAATAAAATGTTTCAAAGGGGCTTAACTAAAAATTTTTCTCTTATTGGCCAACCGAATTCGGGTTTCGGATCGAAACCCAAAAATCCGAACCTGTTATGTCTTTTTTTTTTAATGCATACGGGTTACTGATTCCAGGTTCGGGTCTAAACCCAAAACCCGAAACCCGTTATGCCTTTTTTTTTTAAATGCAGACGGGTTACCGATTCTGGGTTCGGGTCGAAACCCAAAACCCGGACTCGTTATGCCATAAATTATATATATATATATATATATATATTAAATGGGAAGAGAAGACGGGTCGGCCCAACCCGTCTTCTTCCTCTTTTAGCGGCGGGCTAGGGTTTCGCCGAACCCAGCCCGCCTGCCCACAACCGCTGGGCAGCGAGCGCGCCGCCTGCCTTCGGTCCACTTGCCGCCCGATGGCGAGCCCACCGGCGGTCGCACGCCACCAGGGGCAACGCCAGTGGGCTGGGGTTCCGCCTAACCCAGCCCGTCGGCCCTTAGGAGCGGCGGGTGCGATCATGTTGCCTGTCGCCAGATGCAACGCCGCCCGACGGTGACTATCCGGGTGGTCGTGCCACCTGCAAGAATCCGCCGCCCGACGGCGATCATCCTGTAAGTTTTTTTTTTAATCTACATTTTTTAATCTATAAATGTGTGGGATGGAGGCCACGGCGGAGAGTCGACGCCGGATCCCGTGTCGGCTCTCGGCGCCATATGCCGGCTAGATCCGACATTGGGACGGTCCGACCGCCCCTGCGTCGGTCCGTTTCTAGTGATGGCCGGCCAAGGCGACAGTCAGATCGCCTCCGTCCAATCCCATTGACAGGTGGCCAAGATGGTAGCCGGCCAAAGCGACCATTGCCTTGTCCCTACGACTATAGAGTACTGTCCATGGCTTTGAACTGTCAACCGAGAACAAAAATCATATGGGGCACGTACCATACTAGATCGTATGGTACGCGCTCCTATTTCGGCCATGTCAATATTTTGCACGAATCTCAAAAAAAATGGAAGAGTCCCAATAAGAGTAGAATTTTATTCCTAACGGGATTCGTTAGGAGTCCATCAATATCTAATATTTAGAGAAATAAGATAAGAGAACGTGAAGGTATCCATCGCCGTATCAAGTAGAGAGACTCTCCATATTCTCTTTCTTCTTCATCAAGCTTCCCCTTCTATCCAATTCTTCATCAAGCCATCTCTCCGAGGAAAGAATAAAGACTGCATCGGTCGCCGTATCTTCTTTCTTCCTCGTGAAGTTTTTTTCGTCCCTGACTTCTTTTCTTCTTTTATGAATGTGAAGGCATCCATCCCTCTTCGGTAAAACTTTCTTCTTTCTTCCTAAACCCACCATCTAGATTCATTATTTCAATAGTGTATGAATCATTATCTTTGTACTTGTTTTATTGATCGAATTTTTTCTTCTACTCTAAATTTCCAATGATTGGGAAGATTTTATATAAAATTGTTATACCGCATGGAAGTTGAGAAAAAAAGGATTTGAATAGTATAACACTATAAATATCTCTCTCGGATGAGTTTGGTAGTAGGAAGTATATTATTATTTTTTTATGTTGATGAGTAGCAAATGCTTGGACCCTAAAATCTAAAATACTAATAATAATAAAAAAGTAACAGCCTGGAAATTTTAACACCGGCAAACCTATTTAGATACATGGCACGTTTGACATTAGCACCATGTTCATCCCGTTGGCCTTCCGATGACCACAGCTTTTCTTTTGTTTTTGGTACAAGATAGCTACAGTTTTTTTTTTTTGGTACGAGAAAAAGAAACAATGGCCTTCTGATAAAAGAATTTTTGTTCTCAAATATATAGAACGAATATTGGATAGAGCATCACTCTCAATTGAAAAGGTTTCTTATCCTCTTCTTAAATTTATTTATATTTATATTATATTATTCTAATACTTAGATGTATTTTTTTTTCCAGTAGGAGATCGAACAAAGCCGTGCAAAATTTGTGGTTCAGATATTGCAACATCCAAATTCATTGACTACAAAGAAAAAGTTGGTTGATTGATACATAAGAATTATCATTATAGTTGTGATTGTGCGGCATCGTCTATTTTACAAGATGTAAAGTTTTGACAGTTTAGATATGAACATTGATTTATATATATAATGGTTAACACTCTTTTTAGGTTTTTACTAAATTTGTTATCTATTTCAAGGAATGTAAAAGTTTTGCATCTCTTTTGAAGTAATACATTATATGGCCAGTTTGAAAATACGGTATTCACTATACGGCCAGTTGATACACATTTGGTAATATATTCATCCAACATCCCGATATCTATCTTTTAGTAAATTGATACATAGTACATGGCAAAGTGATACACATTCATCAGCTTCCTGATACATACTTTAAGCTTTACTAATACATACTAAGCATCGATCCAACACATATCTTTAGATATATCGATACATACTTTCCAGATCATAATGTTCAGCAGTGCACACTGCATGACCAAATGATACACACTAGGAAAATAGCTATCCAAGTTTCAATACATATCTTTAAGTATATCGATACACAGTTTCGACAACTTGGTGTTTACCAGTACACACCACATGCCTAAGCGATACACACTCATCGACTTCTTGACACACACTTTAAGCTTTACTAATACATACTAAGTATCGATCCAATACATACCTTTAGGTATATCGATACATATTTTTCAGATCATGGTGTTCAGCAGTGTACACTGCATGGCCAAATGATACACACTAGAAAAATGACCATCCAAGTTTTAACACACAACTTTAAGTATATCGATACACAGTTTCGGCAACTTGGTGTTCACCAGTACACATCACATGGCTAAGTGATACACACTCATCGACTTCTTTGACACATTTTAAGCTTTACTAATACGTACTAAGCGTCGATTAAATACATACTTTTAGGTATATCGTTTCATACTTTCCAGATCATAGTGTTCAGCAGTGCATACTGCATGGCCAAATGATACATACTAGAAAAATGGCCATCCAAGTTTCAATACATACCTTTAAGTATATCGATACACAGTTTCGACAACTTGGCGTTCACCAGTACACACCATATGGCTGAGTGATACACACTTATCGGCTTCTTGATACACACTTTAAGCTTTACTAATACATACTAAGCATCTATCCAATACATACCTTTAGGTATATCGATAAATACTTTTCAGATCATTGAGTTCAACAGTGCACACTACATGGCCAAATGATACACACTAGGAAAATAGCCATCCAAGTTTCAATACATACCTTTAAGTATATCGATACACAGTTTCGACAACTTGGTGCTCACCAGTACACACCACATGGCTAAGTGATACACACTCATCGGCTTCTTGATACATACTTTAAGATTTACTAATACATACTAAGCATCAATCCAATACATACCTTTAAGTATATCGATACATGCTTTTCAGATTATTGTGCTCAGCAGTGCACACTGCATGGCCAAATGATACACACTACGAAAATGGCCATCCAAGTTTCAATATATACCTTTAATTATATCGATACACAGTTTCGACAACTTGGTGTTCACCAGTACACACCACATGGCTAAGTGATACACACTCATCGGCTTCTTGATACACACTTTAAGCTTTACTAATATATAATAAGCATTGATCTAATACATACCTTTAGGTATATCGATGCATATTTTTCAGATCATTGTGTTCAGCAGTACACACTGCATCGCCAAATGATACACACCTAGCAGAATGGCTATCCAAGTTTCAATACATACCTTTGAGTATATCGATATATAGTTTCAACAACTTGGTGTTACCAGTACACACCACATGGCTAAGTGATACACACTCATCGGCTTCTTGCTACACATTTTAAGCTTATTAATACATGCTAAGCATCGATCCAATACATACCTTTAGGTATATCGATACATACTTTCCAGATCATGGTGTTCAGCAGTATACACTGCATCGCCAAATGATACACACCTAGCAGAATGGCCATCCAAGTTTCAATACATACCTTCAAGTATATCGATACATAGTTTGGACAATTTAGTGTTCACCAGTACACACCACATGGCTAAGTGATACACACTCATCGGCTTCTTGATACATACTTTAAACTATTGAAATACACATTAGCAGCTAAACATTGATTCAATACATACCTTTAGGTATATCGATACATATTTTTCAGATCATGGTGTTCAGCAATACACACTGCATGCCCAAATGATACACACCTAGCAGAATGGCTATCCAAGTTTCAATACATACCTTTATGTATATCAATATATCGTTCCGACAACTTGGTGTTCACCAGTACACACCACACGACTAAGTAATACACACTCATCGGCTTCTTGATACACACTTTAAGCTATTGCAATACACATTAGCTATTGCGATTGGAGAGATGGGTTGGTTACAAATTGTAGCCATCTCTCCAACCCATCTCTCCCATCCTTTTCTCCTCGAGTTTTTTTCTCCTCGAAATTTCTCTATTTTTTAAGATCTTTGTATCTAAGAGTTCATGAAATCTGAGGAATAGTATGTATATAATTTTTTATGTTAAAAAATTAATTTTTTTTTATCATTTTGTTTTTCTTCTTCTTCTCTTCTTTTTATAAATTATGCTAGAAAAAAGTTGGAAGAGTACTCAAGAGATGAGATTTCAAGTTCTAGTACAAGTTCCATTCGGGATGCCGAGCTCTCCTCACCAAAAGTTAATGTGTATTGCCATAGCTTAAAGTGTGTATCAAGAAGCCGATGAGTGTGTATCACTTAGTCATGTGGTGTGTACTCGTGAACACTAAATTGTCGGAACTATGTATCGGTATATTTAAAGGTATATATTTAAACTTGGACGGTCATTCTGCTAGGTGTGTATCATTTGGCCATGCAGTGTGGAATGCTGAACACCATGATCTGAAAAGTATGTATCGACAAACCTAAAGGTATGTATTGGATCGATGCTTAGCTGCTAATGTGTATTGCAATAGCTTAAAGTGCATATTAAGAAGCCGATGTGTGTGTATCACTTAGTCATGTGGTATGTACTGGTGAACACCAAGTTGTCGAAACTGTTTATCGATACACTTAAAGATATATATTGAAACTTGGATGGCCATTTTTCTAGTGTGTTTAATTTGGCCATGCAGTGTGCACTGCTGAACACCATGATCTGGAAAATATGTATCGATATATCTAAAGGTATGTATTGGATCGATGCTTAGTATGTATTAGTAAAGCTTAAAGTGTGTGTCAAAGAAACCGATGAGTGTGTATCACTTAGACATGTGGTGTGTACTGGTGAACACCAAGTTGTCGAAACTGTGTATCGATATACTTAAAGATATATATTGAAACTTGGATAGTTATTTTTCTACTGTGTATCATTTGGCCATGCGGTGTGCACTGCTGAACACAATGATCTGAAAAATATGTATCGATATACCTAAATGTATGTATTTGATCGATGCTTAGTATGTATTAGTAAAGCTTAAAGTGTGTGAAGAAGCCGATGAGTGTTTATCACTTGACCATTTGGTGTGTACTGGTGAATACCAAGTTGTCGAAACTATGTATCGATATACTTAAAGGTATGTATTGAAACTTGGATGGCCATTTTTCTAGTGTGTATTATTTGGCAATGCAGTGTACACTGCTCAACACCATGATCTGGAAAGTATGTATCGATATATGTAAAGATATGTATTGGATCGATGCTTAGTATGTATTAGTAAAGTTTAAAGTATGTATCAGAAAGCTGATGAGTATGTATCACTTAGCCATGTACTATGTATCAATTTGCTAAAAGATAGATATTTGGATGTTGGATGAATATATTACCAAATGTGTATTAACTGGCTGTATAGCGAATACCATATTTTTCAAACTGGCCATATAGTGTATTACTTCAAATGAGATGCAAAACTTTTACATTCCTTGAAATAGATAACAAATTCAGTTAAAACCTAAGAAGAGTGATAACCATTATATATATAGATCAATGTTCACATCTAAACTGTCAAAACTTTACATCTTGTAAAATAGACAATGCTGCACAATCACAACTATAATGATAATTCTTGTGCATCAATCAACCAACTTTTTCTTTGTAGTCCATGAATTTGGATGTTGCAATATCTGAACCACAAATTTTGCACGACTTTGTTCGATCTCTCACTAGAAAAAAAATACATCTAAGTATTAAAACAATATAATATAAAGATAAATAAATTTAAAAAGAGGGTAGAAACCTTTTCAATTGAGAGTGATGCTCTATCCAATATTTGTTCTATATATTTGAGAACAAAAATTCTTTTATCAGAAGGCCATTGCTTCTTTTTCTCATACCAAAAAAAAAAATGTAGCTATCTTGTACCAAAAACAAAAGAAAAGCTATGGTCATTGGAAGGCCAACGGGATGAACATGGTGCTAATGTCAAACGTGCCGGGTATCTAAATAAGTTTGCCGACGTTAAAATTCCCAGGCTGTTACTTTTTTATTATTAGTAGTATTTTAGATTTTAGGGTCCAAGCATTTGCTACTCATCAACGTAATAAAAAAAAATAATATACTTCCTACTACCAAACTCATCCGAGAGAGATATTTATAGTGTTATACTATTCAAATCCTTTTTTTCTCTACTTCCCTGCGGTATAACAAGTTTATATAAAATCTTCCCAATCATTTGAAATTTAGAGTAGAAGAAATAACTCGATCAATAAAACGAGTACAAAGATAATGATTCATACACTATTGAGATAATGAATCTAGATGGTGGGTTTAGGAAGAAAGAAGAAAGTTTTACCGAAGAGGGATAATTGCCTTCACATTCGTAAAAGAAGAAAAGAAGTCAGGGACGAAGAAAACTTCATAAGGAAGAAAGAAGATACGGCGACAGATGTGGTCTTTATTCTTTCCTCGGAGAGATGGCTTGATGAAGAATTGGATAGAAGGGGAAGCTTGACGAAGAAGAAAGAGGATATGGAGAGTCTCTCTACTTGATACGGCGATGGATACCTTCACGTTCTCCTATCTTATTTCTCTGAATATTAGATATTGACGGACTCCCGTTAGGAATAAAATTCTACTCTTATTGGGACTCTTCCGTTTTTTTTTTGAGATTCGTGTAAAATATTGACGTGGCCGAAATAGGAGCGCGTACCATATGATCTAGTATGGTACGCACCCCATATGATTTTTGTTCGTCAACCGAGAGGCCTTCAACCAAAATGATCTACCCTTTTTACCGTGATCTAGTTCTAGAATGAAACAGGCTCTGATACCACATGTAAAAACTGTAAATAGAATCATAAACAAATCATGAAAGGATAGCGTACCTGGATCCATGGATGACTGAACGATCAAAGCTTGTTTCTCCCTCTTGACCCCTGCATTAATGACACCCTATGATGGAGACTGGTTCTATGTCTTTCAAATAGGCAGAGGGAGAGACCCATTCGTATATCCTTCCATCAGGAATATGGGAGCTATATCTTCTCTGAAAGTGGTTACTATAACCAACTAGTAACCACCCACGATCAGTCATGTGGGTCAAAATCCAACATAATCCTGTCTAACAACTCCTGTTTCACTTTTTACTATACATGAACCAGACACAGCATATCATTCCGAAGAACATGATTGCCATAAAATGCACATGCCCCAAAAGACTCTCTTATTGAAGTTATAATGAAGGGTTGCATGAAATGAAACAGGGGAAGGTAATGAACTGTGGAGGAGGCGGAAGCTGTGGAACATGCATTGTGGAGGTACATTTGCTTACTTTGGTCCTTTCATTCTGTTGTGAAGTTATCTTAAGGTCCTAATGCCTTACATGGAACAGAACGCTTGAGCAAATGTTATTGTTATGAGAATTAAAATCAAAACTAGAACAGATAGGGAAGTTGTAGATTTTGCTTAAATGTGTCTAATTCTGACCTGAGTAGGAATAAGGGAGGAACAACTATTCCATTTGAACCTTCTTATTTGTAAAATTACTATTTCAAAGGAAGGTTGGCATAACTATACATCTAGAATAAGGCTGCCTTTCTTTCCTATACCTCTTCCTTCTTGACAAAAATATCCTCAGCCTGGATTTATACCTATCAAAGCAAAAAACAGGAATAACTTGTGGAAAAACTACTCCAGGAGGGATAACTATTGCTGTTTCACTTTTCTTATCCCTAAACCAAACACCGCCTAAGTTCCCTACCCAGGACAGAAGATATCTTTTGGTTGCTGGAGCACATGATAGTAACTATAGATGAGGTCATTGTTCATTGAAATTTGTACGAGAAGAGAAACTCTTTATGGTTGAATGCAAAAATAAGTTTAAGCCTATTCCTATTTGCTTAGATTGGAGTTGAGAATTGTTTTCCCCCACAAGATACTTTACAGGGCAATATCATATGCCTGCCAAAGTTAGAGTTTAAATTAGATCTTCTTTGGTCTGATGACCCTGGCCCACACTGCCTTAGAACATTTGACCTTCGTCTAAGGCCAAGTTTCTACCTTACAGGTCTGTATTTAGCTTTTGATGGTCTGAAAACACTTGCTGTGTATTTCATCTTTCCCTGGAGTTGACTGTTAAACAGAAGTTGCATGATGCTTTTTTGAACCTATCGATGTCAATCTTGCAGATTATTGATGGCATGGAACTTCTGAATGAGAAAACGAACACTGAAAAACGGTACTTGAAGAAGGCATGCTACTGCGCCGTGCTTGAGTTTCAAACTGCTTATTCCATTCAAGATTTGAACCATTAGAAGTTTCTTACTAGTTTCTGCTGTTTAGTCATTTTAACATACAATTATGTTTTTGAACTTTTTTTTTTTAACAATTACAGAAACCCGAATCTTGGAGGCTCGCTTGTCAAACTATTGTAGGAAATAAGGAAAATGCTGGGAAGGTATCCTGTGGTCACCTATTATCTTTCACTTTTTAGTGTTTAGAGTGGCCCTTTGCTATTAGCTGCAATTTCTATTACTGACTCATGATTTGGCATTTTTTTAGCTCTATTCAATCATATTCCGTCTTTAGTAGCAGCCCAGCAGGAAGTACACCTTTGCTAGAAATAATTTTTATTAATTAAGCATAGCATATATTGTTTTTGTCAGCTCAAAAATAAAAAACTAAGGAAAACATGAATATAGGCAACAGGTTTTACTTAATCCATCTAGACATTGGAATTGCACTAGTAAGAAAAAACTAGATGCCCCTTTTTCATCTGCTCTTGTTTCATTAGTGTGAGAAAAGAAAATAAACATCTGGTTGTCCTTTTCCATGAGTTTCATACTTAACGTTGATGTATGGCATTTACCTCTACTACAACTTGCAGTGAAATCTGTTCATTTTGTTTGCAACAAAATAGATTCCAAATAGTGATTCCTATCTAGCTATTTAAAAAAGCTTCAGAATATTTCCTTACTTTTATCTACTTGAGTGAGCCGAATATACATTCGCTCACCTCGCCTGTTCAGTGATATCTCCATATCTAGTGGCTGCCAAATATACAGATTTCTATCTCTACCCTGATATTTTTTTATGGCAAATCACACACTAAAGCAGGCAATCCCTTTTCAAGTGTTCTTTCCTTGATTTACTATGATCTGGTTGCAAATTTAGGATAGGAGCTCGATGCATTTGGTTTTCTCATTAGAATCTATCCACATTAGTTCTTTTCCAGCTAAAACATAGGCACATCCCTAGAGTACTGTCTGCATTTTGGAATCACAGAAATGTTGCTTTATTTTTGATTCAAGAAACTGACTATACATGAAAACTCTATTTTATGGTTTTAAGGATTTAGCTGAAAAGCTATGTCATTCTGCAAACTGTACAGTTTTTAGCACTACGCATATAAGCAACTGTCAACAAGAAACTTTTCTTTTCTTTTCTTGATGCATTCTGAATCAGAAGTTAAAGCTAAGATGCTGATGGCATTCATTGTCTCACAAAGGAAAATGAAACTAGACATGGAATAATCATCCAAGTTTTAGTCAGTCTATACAAAGATCTTGATGTCAAAATATAACTATGTAACTATATATATCTATATATGTGAAAACTAATGTGCAGTTTCCTGCTCCACTTATCTGAGCTCATGTAAAAAAAAGAAAAGAACAAGAACAAGAAAGAAAGAAAACTAACGTGTGTCCTGTACTGCAAGTAAATCTATTTTTGTAGTTGCGAAGTCTGTAATTCCTTTCACCATCTCAAATGTTAACAAGTAATCCCATCCATCCTCCCTCAGGTTACCGTTCAGCGGATGCCCCAGTGGAAGAAGTGATCTGCAATTCGTTTCAAATTTCGTAAGGTGATTATTCCACAACTTTTGAGTCTGTAATATCCTCCTGGAGTTTGTAACATCAAATTTTGTGGAGAAATATAAATTGATATCCCATTGAGCATCTGGTCTTAAATAGAAGATTGTATTTAAGAAAAAGAATTCGTCATTGATAGAATGAGAATCACACAGCAAACTTGCTGAACAATATCAGTGGATTCTCTACTAACCAAATTCAAAATGATGCATCTTATATTCAGTAGGGGAAGACCAATCGACTCTCTTAACCTCTCATACATATCTTGAGGGTGGGATCTATCTTCAGCATTAAATGGATGCACTTGGTTCTTGTTCTTGATCCAACTCCAACCAGGTACCTTGGTCAGCCCTCTATTACTCATCACCCTCTGAATAGTTTGCTCTGCCATCCTACATCCCAAAACCAGAAAGCATGTCCCAAAGAACATAAATTGAACGCTCTCTAGGATCTAATACCATCAAGTGCTAAGCTGCATAGATTGCCAGTTCCATATCACCATGAATTCTGCATGCACCCAATAGGGTCATCCACACCATTGCATCTGGTATTAGATCACACGCTCAAGCCATTCCATAATACTGCATTTGGCTTTGGCATAAGCTCGAAAACTAAATAAGCTTATCCTGTTCTTCCACATTTCGCATAAAGATCGAGGGAGTGCAATTGGCGGCCTAATTAGAGTTGGCCAGTGGAGGCAGCTGACTGAGGTTGCTCCCGAGGGTGTACTAATTGAAGGCGATGAGACGTTGGCGGCGATCAGCGCGTTCCAGGAGACTATGTCTCGTTTCGGATTTTGTCGAACAGCTTGCGGGCGTCTGAGAGGCTGCTGCATCAGAAGCGAGGACGTTTGTTCCAAGATTACATGTCTGCGGTGGCTCCGAATTTTATCAAGCGAGTGTGTGTTTTCGCTACCGAGCATAGAGCTAGAGTTTAGAATGGTCTGGTCCAAAGTATTGTAGACCCCCATTCTAAGAGAGGTTACTCTTGATGGTCTGTAAACCCATGATAACCGGATCGACGCCTTTTGCCTTTGCTAATAGAGTGGTATGTTACCACCGTAGAAGATGAATCCATGTGATTTATTCATAAAATGAAATATATTAAGATTGCCAGATCTTATTAATTAAGATAATTTGAGAAAAATATTTAATTTCTAATTAATCTCGTACAGTTGCCTTCTTTTCTTTTTTAATCATTTTATAAAAAATATTTATATAAAAAATATTTTTTAAATACGAGGATGAAAGGAAGTTTGGCTGTAGGTGACAACAAATTTAGATTGTTAGCATTTAACACCCACTAATTGAACCTGTTGTGGTTCAAATTCAGCCCGAGGGTGACCACGCCGGAGGAGTCGGAGAACCGGTCGGGATGAAGAAAGGACGTCGCATCCTGCGCGCCGGTGGACCTGTACAAAGCCTCCCCGGCGTTTCCGATAAGAGCCCTCCGATGGCTAAGTTAGCGTGGAGTACTTGTTGGCTAGTCCAACCAGAGAAAAAAAGGTCCTAAGGCGTTACCTGATAGGGCTATTTATAATCTCCGCGGAGGTGCCTAGGTAGTGGAGGTATGACCCGTCCTCATCATGAGAGAATATGGCGTTTGGCCAGGTGGCATGCTGCCAGGGCTTGCTTGAGGCACACGGTGTAGGCCGTTCTTGTGAACGACATGACGTTGACAGAGGTGGCAGGGTATGACCCTTAGCAGCAAGATATGGCGCCTGGTCAACATGTCGTGGAGTGGCCAGCAAGTAAAGCATGGCGCGGTAAGGTTGTAATGTACGACCATGTATGCCAGTGTAGGGGCACGCGTAGGTACGCACGTGGATGCGGCCGTGGGCGAGGTCGGGCTCGCTTGGAGGCCGCAACATTTACTTGAAGTCAGCTTGATGAACACTGAGGTCGGGCCGACTTGGGGCCCGCGACATATGTTCGTGAGGTCGGCTCGGCGGACTCTGAGGTTGGCCCAGTCTCCTTAGTTCTTAGTTGACTCTGCAGGACGCTCTCACTCAGATCGGGGCGACGTTACCTGCGGTCAAATAGTATGTTTAGCAAGGTCGGCTCGGCGGACTCTAAGGTCGGCCCAGCCTTTCCGACTCTGAGGTTTGTTCGATAGTGCCTCGAGCTAGGGCCGGGGCGGGTCGTCAAAGATGCTTGGCGCCCCGAGCTCAGGTCAGAGCGCGTCGTTGGATGCTTGGCACCCTGAGCTCAGGTCGGGGCGCGTCATTGGAGAAGGTTCCTGCAGGTCGTAGTAGTGGAGAGATCTGGGCGAGGTCGGCCGGTCCGTTGGTGAAATCCGAGCTTGAATTGGCTCTTAGCGGGATCGAGGTCCGGCCTGATCGGTGCTGAGGTCTGCTCGGTTAGACTGGGATGATCCCCTGTCCTGAGTAGGACGATCCATTTTATCCCCTATCATTTGCCCCCCGACTTCCGAGGTCGAGTCATTCTTTGGCTCGGGCGAAAAAAGTAGCTGAGTTGTTAGTCATCCTGCATCGTAGCTAAGTGTATGTTAAGATGTACACACCGAGCTGGGTACACTGTGTTATTAGGAGCCGACGTCTTCAGGCTGAGCTTCGTAGTTTTCTGTAAACTTTAACTTGGGCGCTCGAACCGAGGTCGGATCACCTTCATATATTTTTCCTAAGGTCAAGGGAGTCTTATTGACTCACAATCGATGGGCCTTTTCAGCTCTTAATGCCTACGATCGCGGGAGCTCTTTGGCTCGCGATCGACACAACATAGAGCGCCCCGAACTTAGGTCGGGGCGCGTTGTCAAAGAATACTTGGTTCTCCGAGCTTGAGTTGGGGTGCATCGTCGAAGAATACTTGGCACCTTGAGCTCGGGTCAGGGCACGTCGTCGAAGAGGGCGCCCCGAACTTGGTCGGGGTGCATCATCGTAGATGGGCCTCTTCGGCTCTTAATACCTACGGTCGCGGAAGCTCTTTGGCTCGCGATCGATACAACGCAGGGTGCCCCAAACTTGGCTGGCGCGCATCGTCGCCGATATTGTCGAATGGCATTGAATGTCGTCAAAATGACGTCGAATGTCGTCGAAATGGCTCGAATACTCCTGCGGTCGTAAGAGCTCTTTGGCTCATGATCGATACAACGCAGGGCGTTCCGAGCTCGGGTCGGGGTGTGTTATCGATAATATTTGGTGTCGTTATGTCATAGTTGTGGGCTCGTACCGTGGAAACAACCAAATAGTGTCGAATCCATTAAGGCATTTTAGAGATATTTAAAAAAGGCTAAAAGATAATTTCTAATGATAATATATTTTTGAGATCAGAGTTCCAACCTGGAGGAGCTAAAGTCCCGTCCAGGGGTGGCAGCTTGTGAGCCTCAGGCCGCTAGATCTGGGCTGGTGGGGATGAGGCCTTTGCCACTGCCCTCCGAGGTCGAGGAGCCGCCAACATGTAGAATATATGGCTATGGCGTTGATGGTGCCTGCAATGGGGCAGTTGTCGTTCTGCCCCTCGTGCGGCTCTGTTCCTCGGGCTTCCCCCCGGTCAACTTAAGCATAAACAAACTGGCTTGCGGATAAGTGCCTCGATCTCATCACGAAGTTGGTAGCAATCCTCTGTATCATGGTCGTGATCTTTGTGGAAGCGGCAATATTTGCCCGAGCGCTTCCACAACTCAGACAGTCGCATCCTCGGTGGTGGTCGAATGTAAGCTTGACCCTCGATTTCCATAAGAATCTCGGCTCGGGTAGAGGTGAGGGGAGTGTATTTCCGAACTTCTGAAGAGATCTCGGATGAGTCGAGCTCTTGGGCCAAGGAAAATTTCTCTTAAGCCGGGGAGATCTACTCCTTGGTCGATCGTATTCCCTTTTGTCGACTGTCATATGCCGCATGGTAGGGGAGTAATGTTGCGAGCACTGTCCTGAGGGCTCACGCCCACGAAGAGGAAGTGTAGACTAGGCTACCGTTTGTTGTAGGCCTTGAATGGCCGCAACAAACATTTGGACTTGTTAGATGAGCAAATTAAACTGTTAGACCTGAGAAGTTTGGTCTGCCGGTGCAGGTGCTGCAGGGGGTGGACTTTGAAGCGAGTTACCGAGAGTTGGTGTCTGGCTCCTCGATGTATTTGAAGCTCCGTGGCTCCTCAATCTCATGATCATGACTCAGGCCCTCCTTCTAGTGCCAGATGTTGTGGTTCAAATTTAGCCCGAGGGTGACCACGCTGGAGGAGTCGAGAGAGCTACCGATCGGGATGGAGAAAGGACGTTGTTTCCTGCGCGCCGGCGGACCTGCATAAAGCCTCACCGACGTTTCTGTTGAGGACCTCTAATGGCTAAGTTAGCGTGGAGTATTTGTTGGCTGGTCCAGCCAGAGAAAAAAAAGGTCCTTAGGCGTTACCTAATGTGGCTATTATAGTCCCCGTGGAGGTGCCCAGATGGCGGAGGTATGGCCCGCCCTCATCATGAGAGGAGATGGCATTTGGCCAGGTGGCATGCAGCCAGAGCTTGCTTGAGGCACATGGTGTAGGCCGTTCTTGTGAACGACATGGCGTTGATAGAGGTGGCAGCATATGATTCTTGGCAGCAAGGTATGGCCCTAGTCGACATGTGGAGTGGCCAACAAGTAAAGCATGGCACGGTGAGGTTGTAATGTACGACCACGTATGCGGACGTAGGGGCGCGCGTAGGTGCGCATGTGGATGTGGCCGTGGGCGAGGTTGGGCTCGCTTGGAGGCCGTAACATTTATGTGATGAAGTCAGCTTGATGAGCACTAAGGTCGGGCCGACTTGGGGGCCGCGACATATGTTCGGTGAGGTCGGCTCGGTGGACTCTGTTCTTAGTTGACTCTAGAGGATGCTTTCACTTAGATCGAGGCGCTGTTACCTGCGGTCGATTAGTATGTTTAGCGAGGTCGGCCCAACCTTTCCAACTCTTGAGGTTTGTTTGATAGCGCCCCGAGCTAGGGCCAGGAAGCATCGTCGAAGATGCTTGGTGCTCGGAGCTCAGGTCGGGGCGCGTCGTCGGAGATGCTTGGCACCCCGAGCTCAGTCGGGGCACGTCATCGGAGATGCTTGGTGCCCCAAGCTTAGGTCGGGGCGCGTTGTTGGAGAAGGTTGCTGCAGGTCATAGTAGTGGAGAGAGCTGGACGAGGTCGGCCGGTCCTTTGGTGAAATTCTAGCTCGGACTGGCTCTTAGCGGGACCGAGGTCTGGCCTAGTCGGTGCTGAGGTCTGCTCGGTCGGAATGGGATGATCCCCTGTCCTGAGCAGGACGATCCATTTTATCCTCTATTAGAACCATTTGAATTCTTTCATTGACTACAATATTGTCTCTGTGTTTGTCGTCATCTATTAGTTCTCAAAACACCTTATCCGAGAAAGCTGCACAAGTTGGAACTTATACAAGAAGTTCTTAATGAGATATCTATCTTTTATAAGGGTTTTATATACCGTATTTTTTCTCTAATGTAGGGTTCGAATTAGTACCGGCACTCAAATGTTGGGTTGGATGCAAACTTACCATGAAGAATTTTCTTGTAAATCCGAACTCTACATTCATGGCGCTAGGTCTTAACGTATGACAGGCTAGCAGCAAGTAAGGATTAGCTATTTTCCTTATTTAGCTCTTTTTTCTTTTACTCTTTTCTTTCTTTAGTCCTTAATTGCAACCATTGATTATTTCTTAATGTATGACAGGCTAGCAGCAAACAAGGACTAGTTGTTTTCCCTATTTAGCTCTTTCTTTCTTTTGCTCCTTCTTTTTGCTAGTCCTTAATTGTAGCCATTGATTATTTCAAATTCTTGTATATATAGACAAAGCATACAACAATACAATAACAAGGCACGGAGCATCTTTCCTCCAATCTTGGTTTTCTTCATATTTTGTCATGGTATCAGAGCAATTTTATTTTTTTTTTCATGGCATCATCTTTGAGTTCTATCTCGAGTGCCTCTTCTTCCATGCTCCATACAGCTGCTGATCATTCCAGCCCATATTTTCTCCATGATGGTGATAGCCCAGGCACCATATTGGTCTTGCAACCCCTTGATGGTGATAACTACCCCACCTAGAGCTGTTCCATTATATGGCATTAAGAGCCAAGCACAAAATAGAGTTCATTGATGGGTCTCTTCCCAAGCCAAGCCCGACTGATCCCTGTATATGTCATGGGTTCGTTGCAACCACATGGTCCTCTCTTGGATCATCAATTCTATCTCCAAAGACCTGAGTGCTAGCGTGATCTACATCGACAATGCTCGTGACATGTGGCTTGATCTCAAAGACCGGTTCTCCCATAGCAATGGTCCTCGCATTTTTCAACTAAAGAAAGCAATTTCCTCTCTTACTCAAAATCAAAATTCTGTAAGTACCTATTTCACCAAACTCAAAAGCTATTGGGATGAGTTGCTCAACTTTTGACCTCTACCCGATTGTTCATGTGGCGCTTTCAAGCAATTGGTCGATTACCAACAATAGGAGTATGTTCTCCATTTTTTAATGGGTCTCAATGACTCTTTCTCTAATATAAGGTCAGATTCTTCTTATGGACCCCTTGCCGCCCATTAATGAAGTCTTTGCCCTCATTATTCAAGAAGAAAAACAACGAGATATCACTGTTACACCGTCCCTCGACCTTAAATCCACTGCCTTGGTCAGCAAGACACATACTGCTCAACAACCTCCTCGGTCAAACGTCAAGAAAAATAGCTCCAACTTTTTTCGTCGTGAGCATCCAACATGCTCTCATTGCAACATCGTTAAACACACTATTGATAAATGCTACAAACTTCATGGGTACCCTCCAGGCTATCACACCAAGATTAATTCTCAACGCTCGGCCAACTAGGTAGCCACCAGGGGCCTATCCTTCTGATGCTTCACAACTGCCGATTATCCAAGAACAGTGTTAGCAACTTCTTGCTCCTATCAAGAGCCCTTCTCTCTCTCAAGCCTCGGCCAATCATGCAAGTAACATATTATCCTCACAATCTCAGCCTACATCTAATCTTGCAGGTACATTCCTTTGTTTTGCATCATTCTCTACACATAAAATTTTTTGGATTATTGACACAAGCGCGACCGACACACATGGTCGGATCCGTCACTTGCCTCACTTCCATCACTTCGGCTCTTCAAGCTACTATCAAATTGCCCAATGGTGATGTTGCTTCTGTCACCCACATGAAACTGTACACCTCATAAATTCTCTTATTTTACATGATGTCTTGGTCGTACCTTTCTTCTCATTTAATCTTATTTATGCAAGTAAGCTTGTTCATTCTTTTCATGTTGCCTTATATTCTTGCTTGACTATTATTTTATATAGGACCCTTCCACATGGAGGACAATTGGGATGGGTAAGAAATACGCTGGGCTATATCACCTGCTACATGTTGGCGGAGGCCGATGTGGGCCAAGTCAGTAAGGCTCGTCCGCGGCGGAGGCCGGTGTGGGCCAAGTCGCAATCGAACGCCGGAGAGGCATTTGGGATGGTCGGTTTAAAGACCATGGTTAAGCCTTCACCATCACCTGCGGGTTTTAGTGAGATGGCAGCGCCTACGGTCCTAACAATGGTATCAGAGCCAGCGACACAGGTTCGATTCCCAGGATAAGCGATTAAAAAAAAAACTCCCTTGCTGGAGAGGAAAAAATATTGGCGAAGGCCAGTGTGGGCCAAATCAGCAGGGCTCGCTTGCTGGGAGGAATTGTTGGCAGAGGACGGTGTGGGCCAAGTCAGCAAGGCTTGCCCGCGGCAGAGGCCGATGTGGGCCAAGTCGCAATCGAACGCCGGAGGGGCATTTGGGATGGTCGGTTTAAAGACCATGGTTAAGCCTTCACCATCATCTGCAGGTTTTAGTGAGATGGCAGCACCTACGGTCCTAACACTACATGATCCGGTTGGCTCGCCTGCTGTTGCAGCTTCTGTGGTTGTCACTTCTCCAGATCTATGGCACTATTATCTTGGACACCCTTCTTTTTCTTGCTTAGAATTAGTAGCATGTTCTGTTTCTAGTATTTCCCTCTCTTCAAATAATCATTGTACCGTTTGCCCTCTTGCAAAATAACATTGTTTGTCTTTTTCACTTAGTTATATCAAATCGAAACATGCATTTGACTTCATTCATATTGATATTTGGGGACCATTTTCTATGGTTTCTCGTGATGGTTCTCAATATTTTTTTTAAAGTTTTATAGATGATTTTACACGTTGCACATGGGTCTATCTCATGCGCACCAAGTATGAAACCTGCTCTCTCATTCAACCTTTTTTTTCACTTATCTCTACTTAAGTCAATGCAAATATTAAACAAGTGCGCAGTGATAATGGCTTTGAATTTGACATGCAAGATTTCTTTGCTGAAAAGGGAGTTATTCATCAATGGAGTTGCGTCAACACATCCCAACAAAATGGAGTTGTTGAACTCAAATACCCACACATACTCAATGTTGCTCGTGCACTCCGTTTCCAAGCTAGCCTCCCTCTTCAATTTTGAGGAGATTGCGTACTTACAGCCACCTACCTTATGAATCGCCTCCCAACTCCACTTCTCTTAGGCAAGTCTCCTTATAAATTTCTTTTTTCTTCCAAGCCATCATATTCCCATTTGCTCATTTTGGATGCTTGTGTTATGCTTCCACTAATGCTACCAATCGTTCTAAGTTTGATGCCCATGCTAGGCGTGGTCTTTTCTTAGGTTACCCATATGGTGTCAAAGATTACAAAATCCTTGACCTTGACACTCATGCAATATTCATTTCTTGGGACGTTATTTTCCATGAAACAATATTTTCCTACCACAATCATTCTCCTGAAACTTCAATTGTGCTTCCTCGCTCCATTTCTGAACACGTGCCAACTTCCTCCTCGCCTCCACCCAGGCCACCACTGCTCCTTCAACCCTGCCACCGCACCTTTCCAACCTAAAGCGATCTTCAAGGCCACGGCAACCAGGATACTTGCAGGACTATCATTGCCATCTGGCGTCATCTCCTAAATGTTCCCAATCATCCACTATGTAGTTGGGTCTCCAACAGTCAGGTACTCCTCATAATCTTTCTTTATCACTCTCTTATGATCGTTTGTCTCCCATTCACTGTGCTTTTGCTTTAGCTATATCTTCCCATATCGAACATCGCACCTTTCAGCAGGCTATTAAATATGCTCACTGGCATGATGCCATGGCTACTGAGATTCGAGCACTTGAGGAGAATAATACTTGGACAATCACTACTCTTCCTCCTAACAATCATCCAGTCGGATGCTAGTAGATTATAAAATCAAGTACAAATCTGATGGGCACTATCGAGTGTTACAAAGCTTGCTTAGTGGCCAAAAATTATACTCAACAAGAAGGTTTTGAATACCACAACACATTTTCTCTGTAGCTAAATTAACTACTGTTCAATGTCTTCTGACCGTAGCAGCGATCAAGAATTGGGAGTTGCACCAACTTGATGTCAACAACGCCTTCCTTCTTGATGACCTCCATGACGAAGTATACATGTCCCTTCCACCGGGTTTCTTTATTCAGAGGGAGCATCAGGTGTGTCGGCTCAACAAATCCCTTTATGGCTTGAAACAAGCCTCTCGGTAATGGTTCTTTAAGTTCTCCAGCACTCTTCAAGAGCATGGCTTTATACAAGCTGATGCGTTGCAAAACTGCTCTCCCAAGTACAGGAGAATCGCACAAGTAGTATAACTCGAAAGTCCGAGACCGATTCCTCAGGAAACGATCTATGGATTATTAGCATAATTTTTAGATGTAATTTTCAGTTGATTTTCCAGAAATTAAAAGCAGAGAATAATAGATAAATAAACAAAGTTCAATAAAATAGAGATGGTAGGGACCTGGAATCCTTCTTAATGATATTGCATCCAAGAAATAAACTCTATGGTTCTTGATTAAAGACTAATGGTAAGATAGATCTAATCAAAAATATGTTTCATGAACATATAAACTCAACTTTTAAGCATTCATCGTGCTTACTACATCTACGACGAATCAAATACTAAAGTAATCCATATATCAATAGACATAAGCCATTAAAGAACTATCTACGAAATAACTATGCATGGATCAAGAACATATCAATAGATATAAATCATTGAAAGCAAAAGTTCAGAGTTTACTTCAAAGAGCAATACATCAAAGGTTCCTCCATCACCCTTCCTAAGATATCAGCCACTCATTCCAAACATCAGCCTCTTTTTTTTTCTTTTTTCTTTTCGGAAACAGGGCATCCCCTGTTTCTCTTTTTCTTCCCTCCTCTATTTTTTTTTAGAATGAGAACTCCCCCTTTCCCAGCCGAGAGAGCCCCTCATATAGTTCGTGAGAGCGCTAATGCTCGCAGGGGAATGGGCGTGGATGGCTAGGATGAGATCGCGAATGCTGAGCCTGTTGTGATGCTAGGATGTGCCAATGAACGGATGGATGGATCGATGCAGACGCTGGGAAGATCGTGAACTCCGAATGTTGCGGACGCGGAAGAAGCGGACTGATGGATTGCTAATCCGGAAGCTGATTTGGAGGGAACGGACGGAATGGATGCATCGCTGGAGGAGGCAGATCACGGAATGATGCGGATTTGGAAGCTAGCCGCAGGATGAAATTTGGATGCGCTGGATGCGGACGCTGGGAAGCTTCACAGGAGGCTCGCAGGATGCATTATGAATGCGGACGGGATCTGAGGAGGCTGGGATTTTGTTGGAAGGAGGTTGAGGTGCGGAAATGGAAGATTGCAAGGAATTGGACGCAGGAGAATCGCCACGGACGGCCGGATGTTGGGCTCGGGATGCTGAGATTCGGATGATGCCGGGGTGACGGTGGGGATGAATGAATCATGAACTCTAGAAGCCTTTGAAATGGGGAAAGAGGAGGATGCGGGATGCTGGGTGGATGCTTCGCGGACGGCTGGGAGGCGCGTGAGACGGGCGGATGAATCTGGATGAGCGGAAGCAAGGGACGCAAGAGATCAGATCACGGATCCGCTACTATGAACCCCACGGGCTTTTGGATCCTCTCGGATGATGAAACTAGACCCTGGGCAGATCCATTATGCGTTGCCTCCGGATGGCTGCCAAGTGTCGCTCAAGTGCAAGTGTACTTGACCAAATTCAATTATGCTCCAGCATGATCAGGTTCAGGATCATGCATCATCCAATCTATACCAAATACGCATCTTAACTCTAATTTATGATCACCTGCATCCAACAAAAATATAATATTTAACTCAGCGATTTTATTGTGATATGTTAGTAGTAATACTAATTTAAGCAGCATGTAAATCGCACTTTTGTACTCTCGTCACAAGCATCATGTGATCATTCTCTTTTTGCATGGGTACATGGTACTTCTTTTACAGCTCTCTTTATTTATGTCGACGATATTATCATCGCCAGCAATGATAACGCTTTTATTGCTGACCTCAAAGCCTTTATGTTAGATGTATGCCCTATAAGCCAATCTGGCTGACACATTATTAATTCTGGAACATAATTTTGTACTTGATTTATTATTATTGAATAATAAATAGGCATCATTTTTATTCATATTGTTTATGTGTCTATGAATCGTCCAAGAAATTAATAAGATGATGATTCATATTCTCAAGAGTTGAGAATTTGAGCCATGTATCATTGGTGATTAATTTCTAAATGCTCCTGATCGATGGATCATCACGAGGATGGTGATCGATCCAATGAGATCAGTGCATACATCGCTTTCCTTATGGATGGACGAGATTCGAGTCCACAGTGTGGGACACTGAAGTGATAATACATGTGCTTGTTAGAGAACAAGGTACTAAGCGTGACCAATACAAGAAGTCACTTGGATGTCTATCTACTCATCAGTGACTAGCTTGATGTTGCAGTAGTGTGACTGGTCCTTTGACCTGCGGTACTTCGGCTACTCACAGTGAGGTTATTGTAGTTTGATTGCACATATACATGGCCTCTAGACATATGGGACCTTGTAGTGTAGATTGGCTGCAGTAGGTTCACTGTAGGAGTAGGGTATGCACCTACATGGAATCTATCGACCTTGATAGATAAGGAGTGATTTTATGTGATTTATAAGACTAAGTTCGTAAGACCTCGGTTGGGGCAGTATGCACAGTGGAGAAAGAGTTCTCAACTCTCGAACTTAAGTCGAATAAATCTTGACATATGACAGACGATGGGGTTTGACGAGTTGTCCATGACCTCCGTCCTGTAGGGATCCACGAGGTGCGGCTTCAAACAGAATCTCTAAAGCCTCCCGTTCCGCCGACTGACTATTTGTCAGTCTCTTAGAGTCCTTTCCTTAGTAGCAGGAGCGACTTTCTCTTGGCATTGGCATAGACTTGTCGACTCCTTTTCTGGTACCGAACGATGATAGGTGGTACAAAGGACTGTATCATATGATAACTGCACCTAGAGGTTCATCATTCCATTCTGCTGGGAAGCCGCTACATGCTGCTAGGTGTCACTAGTGGATAGTGAGACTCACGGGGACTATCTCGATGATCGATGATCCCTGATGAGTTGAGTTGGAATCGTTCCAACCCATTGAAAGGAATTTTCAATGATATTGTGATGGAGATCGCAATATATCTCACTACCAGACAGAATAGAACCTATGGGGTCACACACATTAAAGGTATTGACTGATCCGATGGTTGAATTGTGATTATGAATCACGAGTAATCAATTTGATTGATAATTAGTTGAAGAATGAACAATGGGATTTAATTAATTGGACTTAAACGCGAATCCTACTTGGAGTAGGATTCCTAGAGTCCTAATTAGATTAGGACTGTGAGTCCTACTGGAGTAGGATTCCTAGAGTCCTAACTGAATTAGGATTTCGAATTCAAATTAGAGTCCTACTTAGAGTAGGATTCCCAGAGTCCTAATTAGATTAGGACTTCGGGTTCAAATCAGAATCCTAATTGAATTAGGACTAAAATTGTACAAGTTCTAATTGGATTAGAATTTCTTAAGTCCTAATTAATTATTAATCTAATGAATTAACATGACTCCTAATTGGATTAGGATATTGAAGAGTTCAATTGAGTCCATGATTCATTTAAGTTCTAATTGGATTAGGACTTGCATAGAATTAAAACCAAATTGGTTCACACTTAGATCAAAGCCTAATTAGATTAGGACTTGACCATGTGAGGGCATCCTAGTCCTCCTTAGAGGAGGACTAGGTTAATCAAGAGGGAGGGGCGTACACCCCTCCTCTTGTTTTTCCTTGGTGCGGCAAACAAGAGGGGCTGGCGCCCCTCTTGGAAAAACATCAAGGAGCTCCTAATTTGTAGGAGCTCTGCATGCTTTATAAGGGGAAGTGTGGGCGGCACCTAGGGCATTGAAGCCCTCTTCCTTTCCAACCGTGAGCCCCTCTCCCTTTCCTTGGTTCAGCCGCAAGCGAGGAGAAAGAAAAAGAGGTGTTGGCGGCCTTCTCCCTCCTCCCTTCCTTCTTCCAATGCAGGGGAAAGAAAAGGCTGCATCTAGCCTTTGGTTCTTTTTCCCTAGATCCTTCTTCCTCTTCCTCCTTCCTAAGGCAATCAAGAGTTGATTCAAAGTGAGAACTTCAGCCATCAAAATAAATCTCTGCAAGGGAGCTAGCACCCTGGGGAGATTCGAGTGTTAGGATTGGTCCTCTGCCTCGTGTGGATACCCCATAGAGGCCGGACGCGTGTGCGGCTTCAGGCGAGCCTTCATCCAAAACCATGATCATCAGTTTGCGGTGATCATCTACCCGCACAAGGTGAAGATCTGATCTTCCTAATGGTTTTAAAAAAATTTAATCCTAATCTATCTACGAACATCGTTTTGAAATACGTTCATGCGATGAACGCTGATCCCGCGCATGCCCCTTCCGCTACATTCTTCTTATCTGATTTTTCTGCGGCATGGGCGGGGTTCCCAACACTTTATTCATCGTCATTTTAAGATTAAAAATCTGGGTCCTCTCAAATATTTTTTGGACTTAGAAGTAGCTTGTACTTCCAAAGGAATTTCTTTATGCCAGCACAAGAATGCTCTAGAAATTGTTGTAGATAGTGGTCTTCTTGGCTCCAAACCCATCACTTTTCCTATGGTTCAAAATCTGAAGCTCACCAAGACAGATGGCCCTTCTCTGGATGATCCCACAAGTTATCGCTGACTAATTGGACGTTTTACTGTATCTCACGGTTACTTGCCCGGACCTATCCTATGCTATTCAAATTCTCAGTCAATTTATGGATAGCCCTCGTCAACCTCACATGGATGCAGCTACATAGGTTATTCGTTATATCAAAGGGACCCCGAGTCAAGGAATATTTTTTCCTTCATATTCTCCTCTACATTTGAAGGCTTTTTGTGACTCAAATTGGGCTGGTTGTCCTAATACTCACCTATCTGTCACCAGATACTACATCTTCCTTGGTGATTCTCCTATTTCTTAGAAATCAAAGAAACAAAGTATTGTCCTTCGTTCTTCGACAGAAGCTAAGTATCGTGCAATGGCTTCCACTTGTTGCGAACATACTTAGTTGTTAACTGTTCTACAAACTTTACAGATACAACATCCCCAACCTGCTCTCTTATTTTGGGACAACCAAGCTGTTTTGCACATTGGTGCAAATCCCGTCTTCCACGAACGAACCAAACATATAGAAATTGACTGTCATCTCATTCACGAAAAATTGCAAGCTGGTTTCATTTGCACTCTTCATGTTTCTTCTCAGCATCAGATTGGTGATCTTTTCACAAAACCATTAGGTTCCGATCAGTTTAATTTTCTCATCTGCAAGCTGGGTGTGCATAACATACACACTCTACCTTGAGGGGGAGTCTTAACGTATGACAGGCTAGCAGCAAGCAAGGATTAGCTATTTTTCTTACTTAGCTTTTTCTTTCTTTTGCTCTTTTCTTTCTTTAGTCCTTAATTACAACCATTGATTATTTCTTAATGTATGACAGGCTGACTGGCTAGCAGCAAGCAAGGACTTTTTGTTTTCCTTATTTAACTCTTTCTTTCTTTTGCTCCTTCCTTTTGTTAGTCCTTAATTGTAGTCATTGATTATTTCAAACTCTTATATATATAGATAAAGCATACATCAATACAACAACAAGGCACAGAGCATGTTTCCTCCAATCTTGGTTTTCTTCATATTTTGTCACTAGGATCAAAATAGTCAAACTTAACATGAGAGACTTTTATGTAATAATATGCATCTTCAAAAAGGGTTCGGGTTGGCGTTGGCTTCATCATCGGAGGCCCGGACTTCAGAGTGGTTTGTTTACTGGTGGTTGTCAGATCTTTGACACCTCGGTATTGGAAGCTGAGCTAAAGGTGGCATGGGCCGGGTTAGGCCATGCTCGGCGTGTGCTGCAAGCCAAAGCAGTTATGCTGAGGGTGACTCGGCAACAGTTATCGATTGAATCTAGGAAGGCACTGGCGGTGTGTGCGTGTCACCCCCTGCTTTGAGATATCCGGACAATGGTTAGTGGTGGCGTAGTGTTTCAGGCCAAGCATGTATACAGAAAGGTCAGGTCAATGGAGCCGCAGATTGGGTGGCTTCGTATGTGCCATGTGGCCAATCATTCTGAAGGTGCTCTACGGGGTCGGAAAAAGTAAGATGCCTAGAGCACTCCAAGATGTATTATTTTTCGATTTTGTTTAGATGTGTTTGTATTAGAATTGTATGAATTATCCGTCTTGAAAATAAAAAAATAAAAAAATAAATAATAAAAAAAAAAAAAGGGAAGGAGTAATGTGGTTTTTTTTTTTGCGCGCGTCAAGGGCGAACCAGTCCCGGCATCCGACTGCCGGGCCCAGTTCAAATTTCTATAAAGGGATAATTTCATTGGTGACGGGCGGAAAAGAATGGAAGAATGGGGGCAATCGGGTAATTGGATAGAGCTGGAGCCTGGAGAGCATCACCCACAACTAGGGGTGGTTCTATATACACCCCCCCTATTGCTCAGGACACCCCCCAAAAATTAAAAAAAAATTAAATACTCTCTACACCCCCCCATTTGCTAAGGACACCCCTAAAAAATTAAATTCCTAAATTACCCCCCACCCTTCCCACCCCCTCACCTAAATTGCTCTCTACACCCCCCAAACCCCCCCCACCCCGCTCTTCCCCTCCAAAACACCCGCCGGCTTCTCTCTTCCGCCCAAAAAACTTCGCCTCAAGCACCTCCCCGGCCATCTCCCGAGCAACGAGCACCTCGCCGGCGGAGAAGGAGGGGGGAGGCGGAGGAGGAGGACGGGGAGGCGGGGGAGGTGGGGGATGGGGAGGAGGAGGAAGGAGGACGGGGAGGTGGGGGAAGAGGAGTGAGAGGAGGTGGCGGAGGAGGAGGGGGGAGGCGGAGGAGGAGGACGGGGAGGTGGAGGGGGAGGACGGAGAGGTGGAGGGGAGGAGGGGGGGAGGTGGGGGATGGGGAGGAGGAGGAAGGAGGACGGGGAGGTGGGGGATGGGAGGACGGGGAGGTGGAGGGAAGGAGGGGGGAGGTGGGGGATGGGGAGGAGGAGGAAGGAGGACGGGGAGGTGGGGGAAGAGGAGTGAGAGGAGGTGGCGGAGGAGGAGGGGGGAGGCGGAGGAGGGGAGGTGGAGGGGAGGAGGGGGGAAGGTGGGGGATGGGGAGGAGGAGGAAGGAGGAAGGGGGAGTGTACTGAGAAAATTTTAAGGGCAATATGGTAATTACACTAAAGGTTAGTTTGGGTATTTTTTTTTTTGGTTTTTGGGGGGTGTCCTGAGCAATAGGGGGGGTGTATATAGAACTACCCCACAACTAGTGATGCGCCTCTGCTCGGATAGGGGAGCTCTTGCACGCGTCTTCCCTCACCGCCAGCGTCGGGATGAGGGTTCTGAGCGCGCTGTCCCAGCCTTCGCCATGGCCGGCTGCCGCCCTCTCTCCTTCCCACGGGTTCCGTTCCTCCTCCCATTTTTCGTCGTCGTCTCCCTCTCATCTTATCTCATCTCTGCACAAGAATTCGCCTTTCTGCCTTCGAGGCCTCGATCCTAAACCAGGTCAGAAACGAACCCCACTTCCAATACAAGAGGAGATGTGCTCAAAAGAGACTTCCCCCCCCTTCCTTTCCCAAGAAACTGCTATGAATCTTTTAGCGAGGATTACTATTTAGGCTTCTAGTTTTATCTTTCTTCGTTCTTATCAAATCTGCTGTTTTTATCTTTTGTTGTGCTGCCTCATGGCCGGTGCTTGCACGTAAATTTCTGGAGATCTAACGATCAATAGGGCTTCTGTCTTGCTGTTAATCCTGCTTGCTTTTCTTTTCTTTTCCTCTCTGGTCATTGCATCATTTTATTTTGAGAAGATTTTTTTGTTCTTCTTGGGAAGGTTTCGGGTATCGAAATTGCAATATATATAAATGATAGGCTTAAACTAATGTTCATAAAATGCTTTCCGATAATATATTATTGGGTTTCGAGATATATATATATATATATATATATATATATATATATATATATATATATATATATATATATATATATATATATATATATATATATATATATATATATATATATATATATATATATATATATATTGTTAATTAGATTTCTGTGCTTTTAATCACAATGGTTGTCTCAATAGATTGCTAGGTGGCTGTTCTGCTTGGTTTGGTTGGGTACATATTGGATTATAGTGCTAATGAATTGAAACTTTATTTAGAATTCTGAGGTAAAACATTTTCCTTCTTCTGTATGGTAGTTTTTCCCTCTACCACCCACAGGGACTTCGTCACCAGTGCAAGCAATGGGCAAGGACCTGCGAAGTTTTATTCGGCATTTCCTACATCTCCTACTCTTGTTGCCTCTGTTGATGACCTCTTTGAGTTCATATGCTCGGGTCCTCTGATCGAAAAATTGGGTTTTACTGCTGAGACTGTAGCTGAGTCCATCGACAGGTGGTTACAGATTGGTTTTGGCTTGTGTCAGTTGTTCCGGTTGAAACGACCTTAATTTGTCAGCTCCTGAGAAGGCACGAATATATCATTTCTACGTTCCGGTGTTCCTCTGGTGTGAAGATCAGATTTCGCGCCATAGGTCCAAATTTAATGATGGAGATGAGATCCCACCTCTAGTGGTACGTGTATGCTCTCCGACTGTGATTACAGCTTGGTAGTAGCTTCTATTGTCCCTCTTTATTGAGTAAAATCTATGTTGAATGAGTTTTCTTCAACTTCATTTCCTGGTTTGAGATTTGAACCTTGAGCGGGACATCATACTTTTGTGAACAAGATATTGATTTTGTGACATCGAATATAACTTATTGGAAGTTTTTGGAGTAGTTGTATTTATGAATATAAAGGAAGAAGAAGAATCTAGGACCCTATGAAATAACATTGACTTTCTATGCTTTGCAGATTGGTGTAAGTGCTCCTCAAGGTAGTGGAAAAACAACTCTTGTTTTTGCTCTTGATCATCTTTTCCGGCGATCTGGTAGGTATGGTTGCTGATAATGAGGAGCCAGAAATATAATCTGCTTGCTGATGATACTTTCTGTATATAATAACTATCATAACCTTTAGAGTAAATACCTGATTCGGATTCAGCAGGTCTTTTTGTCTTATTCAACCAATTATGACATCCCTTCTTCCCCGCTTGACGAATGTTAGTATTCTTTATGGATTCACAAATATGATATGATGGTGTGTTTATGTTAAATATCTCTCAGGAATGCAGCAACATTATCAATAGACGATTTTTATTTGACAGCGGAGGATCAGGTAGGGATATAGAGATTTAGAACAGTGGTTGCCCTCTTGTTTATTTTTCTCTGTATTCTGATGAGTGAATATTTTGTTTCAGGCTAAACTAAGGAGTCAAAAATCCTGGAAATGCTCTCTTGGAGGTGCTGAAAATATTCACCGAGTGTATATTACAGTAATTGAACAATCTATGATTCAGCTGTGATGTCATAAATCTCCCAAATTTGGAGTATCTTCGTTTATGGAAGTTTGATTGCAATGAACATTTTGTGAATATCGTCTGTTCACACATTTCAGTTTCGTGGGAATGCGGGAAGCCATGACCTGCAGTTCTCAATTGATACACTTACATCTTTAAGCAAGCTGACAAAAAAAGGTATGATTTTTCAAGGAATCACCAGACATTTCTCTATATGTCTAATTTGTGTTTTCAGCCGATCAACATCAGCAATTTGGATTGTATGCTTTGTTATAAATTGGAAGAATGGAATAATTTTTCTTTATATATAATCAAAAGACACTTTTCAAGTGGAATGAAAATGATGATCCATAATATGTTAAAACCATTCAGGTATGAAGATGAAGCTTCCACGGTATGATAAGGTGTGCTTAAAAGATAAGCCTTCAAATATTTCACTCGAAAAATATTGGGTGCTCATGTTAGACTTCTTCTTTGTATTTAGTCTGCTAATGGAGGGAGGGGTGATAGAGCTGACCCTTCAACATGGCCAGAGGTTGAAGGGCCTATGGAGGTAAAGCGACCTTCAACTGTAGATTAATAGTATCAAGTCAATAATCTTAAACCCTCCCCACCCCCACCCCCCCAACCCGAAAAAAAAAAAGAATGGAAACAATTATTATTGTTGAAGAGTTTCCACCAAGTTGAAATGTCATATTCTTATTGGTATTTTTTGTGCTCTGGTCATTTAGGTTGTTTTGTTGGAAGGTTGGATGCTTGGTTTCAAACCTCTTCCAAATGAAGTTGTGAAAGCAGTTGATCCACAGGCAAGTTCTTATTGAAAAATAAATAAAAAAAATAAAATTTCCCGGTGGATTTTTTTAATAATTTTTAACTGTAATAACCTCGCTATTCTCCAGCTTGAAGTGGTAAATAAAAATCTTGAAGCCTACTTTGATGCATGGGACAAGTTTGTTGGGGCATGGATTATTATCAAGATTAAGGATCCCAACTGTGTATACCAATGGCGCTTGCAGGTTAACGTCATAATGTGATGATATATAAGCAGTTTATATTATTATATGAACATCATATATGACCTTTCTATCTCAAACATTCAATTGTAGCAATTCTTAGCATAATATGTATCTCTCTTATGGAATTTCAGGCAGAGGTGGCCATGAGGGAGGATGGGAAACCTGGCATGTCTGATGAAGAGGTGTTGCAGTCATTCATCTCTATCATCCTCTGCTCTTCTTTATAACCCCATAATATATGTTTGATTTTCCATAGCCCAAACATAATGTTGCTTAAGAATTTTGGTTAAAATTTAGTTTTAATTGATCGAGATATTACTTGTCTGTGAGTTGGCTGTGATGCCATCCTCGAGTTTATTATATGAACCTATACAGCATATATACGTTATATGCTGCATTCGCCGATCATTTACGGTCATGAATTTGACAAGTAGTTGCTAATATAATTATGCCACATGTTGAGAGTGTTGCTATTAATTCAAAATATGTCTGTCCATACCTCCAGAAGTATGACTGTTTTCAAACTGCATTTTTTGAGAGTTTTCCAAGGAATGTGCAAGCATTTTTAGATGAACTTCATATCAGTCCTTGTCCTCATTAGGTCTGCCTCTATCATATGCACACCACCCGGTTCCTTATGTTTCATAGAATAAACTTTTGTCATTTTTATGAAAGCTAAATTCCTGCAGGTTTTGGATTTTGTATCACGGTATCTGCCGGCATACAAGGCCTATCTTCCACCACTCTACTCTGAAGGACCAAAGGGCCTGGATCCAAATTGCCTTTTAGTTGTCGATATTGATGAAGAGAGGAATCCAATTGCCGAGAAGTAATCTATGATCGGAAGACTCTGTATGACATTAGTTTCATCTTTCAGTGGGTATTTAAAGATTAAATTCTTATTTTGATATTTTTGTGCATGTTCTTCCGCCTATGCCGAGAAGTAATCTATGATTGGAAGACTCTGTACAACATTAGTTTCATCTTTCAGTGGGTATTTAAAGAATAAATTCTTGTTTTGATATTTTTGTACATGTTCATCAAAAGAGGGAATATGTCATGTTTATTCATTCAATATCATCTTTGATTTTATTTTTTTTTGGTAAATGTTATCTTCGATCATTTACTTTTTATTTATTTATTTTTAGACTATAAATTATTCTCTATTGCAAGTGATGCGAATATAGGAGACTTCTATGATTGTTATGATAGTTGAGATGTATGGCATGTGAAAGAGAAGTATTTAAAGAAGAATTGGCTTGTATTGTTTGGTTCGTGAGAAAAATTTCTCTCATTGGGATGTTTTTTTTAGAAAGCCGACGTTTGGTTATATAATGTCTGGAGAAATAGTTTTTGCATATTTGGTTGGTGATGAGAAAATGGTACATTCGAGAGTGGTTTATGTTTGGTCAAACATCCACTATTTTAGAAAAATTGTGTAAAATATCCATTATATCCTTAATAAATAGAAAAGTCTTACTTCATTCTATCTAAAAGCTTAAGAGCATCTTTGAAAAAAAAAAAAAAGCTTAATTTTCAGCTTATGGAAATTGAAGTTTTTATATTTTATATAGATTTTGGTTTTTTGCATATATACTCTCCAATATATACAAAATGGTATAAATATTTTTGAAAATTTACTATTTGCATGTATACTTTCGTAAAATACTTTTGCATGTATACTTTTTTTATTCTTTTTATATATATATTTATACCATCTAACGTCGTTAAAAAATAAATGATTTAAATTTAAAATGACTGAAATAGTCTTACGGGTAGTAACTTTATAAGAATACATATGTAAATAACTTTGTGAGAATATTCATGCAATTACGCATATTTACAAGGGTATATACTTAAAAAAATAATAAAAAATGATTAAAATTCAGTAAAAATAATTCATTAATAACAAAAAGGTAACAAAAAAATTAATATTATCATGTCGTGGTCTCATGTTAATATCAACTCTTATAGAGTAAATCATGTTGCTTTTACAAAATTTTCATCTCAACATGTAAATCACTAAAAAGTATTTTACTAATTTAAACATCTACAATTGATTTAAATTCGATATGCTTTAATCTTTTAAAAATGATGAAGAATATGTAGATGTCATAGATTCAATAACAATAATTATATCAAAATTAAATGGAGAATAGCATTACAAAGGGATCACCTAATATTCCAACTTAACAAACTCAAAAAAATTTTAAAAAAATTGACAATGTGGCTCAATTTTTTTTGAATGCACACATTTCTAAATATGAGAAATCACATGAATATTTTCATAAAGTTACTATTTGCTCGTATACCTTTGTAACTTTTTTTTTACATATCTACTTATAAAGATATTTTAATCATTTTAATTTTAAGCTGTTTATTTTTTAATGAATGCGCAAAAAAAAAATAGATATACATACAAATAATAATTTTATAAAGAATAATTATTTTTTATTTTTTTGTAAAAAGTATTAATCAAATCAAATATTCAGCATCTCTGTATTTTTCTGTTGATCCTATTTTTTTTCCTTTCTTTTTCTATGGATCAAACCAGTCCAAGAGCAAACAAAGAAAACCCCAATGGATTATTTGGGGTTAAACGTTAGAAGTATGTGTACCGGGCGAGGGCTACTTTATGAATTATAAATAACAGAAAGAAGCCGCAAGCACAATTATTATTATCCGAAAACTTCCAAACAGAGTGCGATGTACCCAAAAAAAAAAAAAAAAAAAAAAAAAAAAAAAAAAAAGAAGAGGTTCTTTTCTGGTTTCGTGGGCGGGCAAGCCGGAAAGTTTGCCTCCCCGGAACTGGATGGCTCCGTTCGCTCGTTCGGGTACCCGCGATAATGTCTGGGCCAACGAAGGGGTCCCGTTTCCATAAGCGTCGCGTCGCTTTTCGGCGATATTGGCGTCCGCATAGAATCGTTCGGCCTGGACGGCACTGGCGGAATATCTTTTCGGTTCCCGCATAAAAAAAATCCTCAAGCGGAACTGCCATGACGGGCGAGTTCTCCCAGCCATCCCCATCCGCCGCCGGGAGAGATTGAAAGCCCCATTCGAACCCAAACTCTAATCTCCATAGGTTCGAGAGTGGAGAGAGGAAAGATGATGGAGGGTTTCTTGATTAGATCGGTGGTCTCCGTGGTGCTCTCCTTGTTGATCGCGGCCAGAGCCTATAAGCGCAGGTCGCTCGATGGATCGGGGGCGCTCGCAGGGTTCTTGGTGATGGTTATCCACATCGCCGCTGACTACAGGTCCGATCGATTCCATTCCCTTTTCTGGACCCTTTCTCCATTATCTTATCTGTGAATCGGATCGAATCGAACATAATCTCCCTGAGTTTGTGCTCTGATCCTTCCGACTTACTTCAACGTAGGTTCGGAGCGCTGCTTCTTGTTTTCTTCTTCACCTCTTCCAAGCTCACCAGGATAGGGGAAGAGAAGAAGAGGGCCATTGAGGAGGATTTCAAGGAAGGAGGTCTACGGAACTGGTGAGATTTCGCCGTTCAAATTTCAATTCCCTTTTGTTTCACTCTTCTCTTTTTTCTTGACTTGAAGCTTTACCTGTAGACCTTTCTGCTAGATCTTTTAGGGAAACTATTATATGACGGACAGTTCCAGGACTTTATCTTTCGTGCTTATTTTCTTGTTCTTTTCCCCAGATTAACGTGGCAGCAGGTTTTCTTCATTTCTTGATTTAAATATCCAACCATATTGTCTAATTTTGCCCTATACTCTTTTTGGTGATTTCTTTATATCTCGTGTTCTTAGTTTTCTCATCTGCAATTATTTATATACCCTTTTTCTTTGATATGGCCAGTCAAATTCCAGCCAAAGATTGGATAGAAAGAAACTGACCAAACTTTATAATCTCTCGCTAGGGTCTATGCAGCAATGATCTGAGGTGCGAAAGTTGTTGGGACAGTATGTAGAAAAGATTAACTATATAGAGGAGGTACCCTTAATTAAGATTGATGTTGAAAACAAAATTCCTAAAGCTAACCTGAGTAGGTGGTAATTATGATAAGATTTAACTGAGTATTTCTCTTATATTTTGATCTAGTTATGTAGACGGCCTACTCACTTTCTGATATGCAGTTCAGCTGAAAATATTTTTTTATCTTTGAGCCGTCGACATAGGTTTGCCTGATACAATGTTTCCCTCATGTAACTATTACTTCATGTTCTAAAGAAGCTCAATTCAAATGTGTTTCTTGCTTATTAATTCATATTCTGATCTTAACTGGAAATTTTATTTGTTTGTGTCATGGATGCATCTTTGCCCAATATTATAAATGTGATCCTTGACTATGAGTTCATGTTCTAAAGAAACTTAATTTGAATATATATGTTGGTTTTGCTACTCAATAGCTGGTTGATCTGTAGATCATCTCAATTAGTAGTTAGGATTATTTAATAAAAAAACTTATATCATGTCACCATAGAGATTTATTGGATTTCCTTCAAGTAAAATTCATGTGTTAATATCTAAACAGTGGATTCGGTGATGTCCTCTTTATTAAACTGTTCATGAACCACCTTCTTACCTTTACAGAAAACCAAGCCTTGGGAAACCATTATGTGGTGGACCACATTAAGTGTTGAATTCATGTCAATTACAAGCTTTGATTTCTGAAGACTTGGGGAATTTCAATAATTTGTCATTTGATGTGCAGCATAAAATTTTGATATCTATTGTATTTTATTGATGTTTTGGCCATTTGTGTCACATTGTTTATTCTGAGTAACCTTATTCTGTTTACAGGGTACAGGTTTTGGCTAATAGTGCAATTGCAACGATTTTGGTAGTTTTAGTTGCAAAAATGACGGGTGGGAAAGATAGGTGCTTGGACACACGAGAGTCGGCTCTTATTACTGGCCTTATTGGTGGTATCATCGGACATTATGCCTGCTGCAATGGCGACACGTGGTCATCCGAAATTGGAATGCTTAGTAATGCACAGCCCCGACTAATTACAACTTTCAAGGTAAGTGCACTAAAACAACTTAGTAATGTTTAGTAATGCACTAAAGAAAGACACTATTTTCTATTTATAAAAACAATGGGGATTGTAGCTCTATAACATCAGAGAGAAAATTCTCGAAAAAAGAAGAGAAAACTCAAGGTCTCTTACTAGCTATTCAGAAGAAACTCTGAATTTTAAGAATCAAGTCATGGGCTAATAATGACTGCAAAGCCTGATTTGGTTACATGTATATAACATCTTCATCTAGCTAGTTACATGTGGGTACAACACTTATCAGCATTAATTGCAGCAAGTCGAGAATTTTGTTTTGGTCATCTACTTACTAGTAACTAGATGATGCAGCTCTAGTTCTGCCGTTTGGTCAGTGATGTAAGTAATGGGATCTATACACCCCTGAAGTGGGCTGATAAGTTTATCTCCATGTTCGTCAGCTCGAACGTCTCCCTGATAGAATGCAAATCATGGCACAATGAGCTAGTTTTGCTTATCAAACCAAGATTTGCTAATTAAAACATAAGTTGCTAATTTAGATTTTATATTTCAATGAAAACATTAAAAATAATTATATAACAAGTAAATGAGCACTGAGTGGTAGTTCAATTTGCCAATCCCTAGAAAGTCAAATGTTGTACATTTTATCCTCAAATCACATTCTAGATTAGCATGCATGGCAAACAAGATTTAAATCTTGCAATACAGGGGAGTACTGGTTAGATATTGGTATGGTATGTTGGGTGGTTTCCCCCCTGTATCTATTCACAGTTTGTTGGCATGAGCGTTATATTTGTATCAACATGTGTATTTGGTATGGATCAATACAATGCACGATACAGGAGGCACGACGCATGGTACAATGCTACAATCAGCGTTTCAAACCTTGACAGTGAACAAATTATGAATTGGAGATAGTCAAATGTCACACTATTAGGAATCAATGATGCATAGTCAAAGGAATCCACTTGTCACATAATAGATTCCCTTGCTCTATACATCCATTCACAATCTCCATCATCTCTACTTTTCATCTACTGCTAGTGAGCTGTATTTGAGCCTAAAGAAAGAACTAGAGGAAGAGATGAATGCATGAAACAAATTTTTGAGATAAAACATCACTCAGGGCACAGTGATGTTCATTATAAATAATACCCTGTCCAGATCAATGTTTAAATTATCCCTAGATGCTTGTATTTTTTTGCTATCAAATTTTGGCTTATGTCATAAAGTGATGAACAAAACCTGCTCAGTCTTGAAAACCAACCTAAAAACTGAAGAACTTGTAGGGAACTTTAGGAAATATCAATACTTTAAGGACCATGTCAAAGGCAAAAAAAAAAAGGAGAGTACTCGGAATCCAAAATCTACAAGAAAAATGTGAATTCAACTGCTAAAAACCATTTTGAAAACACATGGATTAACCAAAAGATATTGCATAGAAACATGGAGGCTATGAAGGTCAAGTAAAGCAACATAAAAGTCTAGAAATGGATACTCAACTGCCAGCTACATGGACCCGTAATCATGGAGATCAAAGACTAACGTGTTGGTTGTTCTAGAGTACCCATAGCGCAGTAAACTCCACAAAAAATGGTATAACATAGTTGAAATGCATGGCGGATAAAATAATTGTGTGACTAACTGTGATGTAAGCATATTAACGTACAGCCTAGAGTGCATACAACACTGTAGTCAACCAATATATATCAATAGGAACCAATAAAGAGTGACAAGCAACAAATGAAACATTAGCTACTGCATATGTGCATACAGCCAGCTATGCAAGTGCAGGAACAAACACATGTAAGCTCTGTTGAAGGTGTGTCGGAAGTTGACTCTATCAAGTGGAAGTTTTAGTATTGTTGTAGAAGCTCATGCTAACCAACTACGATCCCTGGACCTTCACTACCATTCCTTTGTGCAAGTGTCGATGCAGATAGCTGGATATTCAAGAATGAAAGACGAAGCAATACAATCACCTAAATCATGTTTTTGCCAAACTGAATTGTGTGTTTATTGCAGCCAACCCTCACCCTCCTTATTCTTTCTCCTCCCTCCAAGATTAGCAATTGAATCAAAAATAGTAATTTCCTTGAACAATTAAGTGTCAACAGAAGTTCTATATAGTCTGTCCTATTGATGCATTCCAATAACATCAACATTCTTCAACATGACAACATGCTCATATTTTAGATGGAAAATGATATCATGAATAAATCCATAGTATAATCAGCTGGGCAAGTCTTCCTTTCACATAGAAATACTTACATAAGCAAACAATTTTACTGACTATTTTCTTAAGGACACCATTTTTATCAAATGACCAGGCCTCTCTTGGCTCATCCACCATCAAGATTTTTTTCTCTCCCACTAAACAGGTGTACTATTCTTTATGCTCACATAGTTTTCACCTGGACATTCATTGTTATGGCAACAAAAGCTTTTAATTTTCCGGTCTGCACTTAATGTAGCGCCTGGTTCCCTAGAAATTGACATGAAGTTTGGTATTTGGAAGAACTAAATTACTGAAAAGACCAACAGCTAAAAGTTATGTAGTTAAACACCCACCAATACTTGTAATACAAAGATAGTTCGTAATCATTTTGAGGATTCATAATGAATAATTATTTATTATAGAATTTAAATTAAAAGGAGTGTCAAACATATACCTGTTCTGTCGATCCTTTTTTTGCTTGCCAAATGTCAGATGATACTATTGTACTCAAGTGGGGTGGACATGGTAGTTATTTTTAAGTGTTTACATTTCCTTTGCACTGCTTTCTAAAGCTGCAGGGATAGGCCAAATGCAGCTTCTACATTCTTATGCTCATTTTCTTTTCATAGATGATGAAACAGCATTTCTTACAAGCTTATTAAGATAATATTCTCAAGTCATAAATCAATCTTATAGTTGAATGTGTTGAGTATTCAGTTTTCCCTCCCCCACGGCCCTCTCCAAGCCTCTCCATATTTCTTCTTTTGTTCTGATAACAAATATTGGACTTAAATGAGGTCACTTTAGGTGTTTGCACGAACTAGTACGTCCTTTATTCAATAGTTCGAAGCGAAGGCTCCATCCAGATGGGCAGAACAAGCTATACAAGATGTGAGGCTCTAAAAAAATAGAGTATAATATCTGAAATTAAGTGAGAATTTCCTACGGGATTGAATGGAATGGACAATGCTTAAGGTAGATGAAATAGGAGATTGGCGGGAAAAAGGCCATACCATACCAATTGGACCTAGTTCATGAACCATAGCGATGGGAAGGTTTTTCAACATCTCCAGCCTAACCTCTAAATAAGCTCCCCCACTAAATCCAAAGCAATGGTCAACTTGTAGGTACAAAAAATTATTTTCCTCCCAGCAGCTAGTGTGCTCTTTAAATTTAGCCTTTCAGGTAAAACAGGCTATCAATCCCCCAACACTGAATGCTAATCTTACCGTGTGGTAGGTGCGCTGAGTTTTGTTGGAAAATATTTTGAAACTCGGATAGCTCCTAACCCCAAAACTGTCAGAAGACTTGTTAGCTTCATTCTTTAGAGTGCTGAAAATAGTAGTCTCATTGGAAAACTTTGCTGGTAAGTAGACAGATATTAAGGGAGTAGACCCAAACAGCCATCCTACTTCATTGTCGTTAAAATTGCATTTTGAAGGTAATATAGTACAAAAAGACTCATCAGATGATCTGGAAAGCAAGGATCAGGTAATAAGCCAAACAAAAATTCAAACAAGGCAAGTGGTGTTAGATGAGCTTCTACGAAGTGGTAATGCCCAATTAAGCAGGTCTTGATCTCATCTTTCTGTACCCTACCGATTGAGCAAGAATAAAAAAGCAGTTGAGACATGCATTATGATGTCCATCTTTGATCTTCTCTGCATTTCATCACCTGGATTGTGTACTTCACTTAGCATTTGGATCCAATTACTACAATGCCATGCAGTACCCTTATGTCAATCTCTCAGTGGATGCCAATATCAAAATTCTGATGCAATTTTGCTTTTCCTAGTTGCCTGACAGGAGTCTTATAGTTTTCTTCAAATAATAATCCCTATTAAAGCTCCTAGAAATGGAACATAAAACAGAATTCTCACCTTGCATTATGTGATTTTTTGCCCCTGGCTTGCATTCCACGGTTGCGCTAACTGTTTTCTAAAATAAAATGTAATAAAAAGGCTTTGAATGCTGCTGAATGGTACCTCCTAAGGATTCCAATATTAGAAATTTCTTGCTTTACAATCAATGCAAAGACGTGCTTTTCTCATTGACGAAGTCACCAAGATGTTGTCTCACTACTAACCAGATACTTGTGTTGATGATTTTATGGCACCTTAGGATCATATTATATTTTTTTCAGAACAGTGGAAACATCTTTAAACCATTTTTCTCTCTGTATGAGCAGACTGTCCGAAAGGGAACAAATGGTGCTGTCACAGTGGAAGGTCTTCTAGCAGCTGCAGCAGCTGGCTTTGTTATCGGGCTTGCTTATGTTATTGTTGGACTGCTTACAGTTGAATGTGCTCATGATGTCATCTGGAGGCAGCTGCTAGTAATACCAGTCGCTGCAGCAGCTGGTCTATGTGGGAGTTTGATTGATTCATTATTAGGAGCAACGCTTCAGTTCAGTGGTTATTGCACCTTGAGGAAAAGGGTAAATGAATACATCAGCCATGTCCCATAAAGTTTCGTTTATCACTATCTCGTTTTTTCTTACAAGATGTTATCAGTTCCCTTTAAGCAACCCAACAGGAAATTGCTTGACGTAAATGACCAAATTTATTTATTAATCAAAGAGAATGTAGGAACAATAACCATTATATGTTTGTTTCTTGTATGCTTTGCTTTCTAAATCACATGGACGTGCAACAGATCCCCTGAATGTTCGCTTCAGAAGGAATCTGCTAAACCATCAGCTAATAAACTGCATGATTTTTTTTGCTAAACCATCTTTGCTATGTTTTTCAATTGCTCCAAGCCTCTAGTAATCTGATTTGGCATATTGATCAGCCCACCTCTGGGATCACGAGATTCATGAAGTTGCACCTTTTGCATTCACCTTTCTCTATCTCCCTTTTTTTTCTTTGCTTTTGCTTTAAATTATCCAAAAAGTCTTAGTGTCATTGACTTGCAGCAGGAGTTCATAAATTTGATAGTTCCAGATTCATTTATTCGCTTGAGGTGCAGGTTATCATCAATGGGCTTGTAATCAATGTTGATGCCCAGTGATGTAATTGTGCAGGCCAACGCTGTTTGTTTGCATCAAATGAGTAAAAATATTCGGATTATTTCTGCCTGTTCTTATTAAAATTTTCTGCTGATACAAATTATGACAAATGTGCTGTAACTCTCTTATATTTTTCTTTGAAGGTTGTTGGAAAACGTGCACCTACAGTGGTCAAGATTTCAGGAATGAGCATTCTGGACAACAATGCTGTGAATGCAGTGTCGGTGCTATCAACAGCGCTGCTTACGTCTGTTGCGTGCTTGTACATCTTCTAGTGGCTTTCCATATATTGCTCTCGCGAGCGACTACGTCTTCTTGATTCTCGGACAGCATCTACTGTACCTTCAACATGACGGTCGGACTTGGTTCCCTCCCTCTCTGTATTGTGGGATATATTCGGGAAAAGCCGGAAACTAAAAGATAAAGACTTTGTGAAATCTTCAAGTTGGAAAAAATTAAAAATAAAAAGACATCTATAAATAGGGATATTTGATGATATAAAATCCACTTATAATAAGAGTTTAAAATTTTGGGATAATTACAGGAGCATTTATGGTGCCGACGTATTCTAGATGGAAAAGGACGGTCTCTCTCTGCTTTCCCATGGGAATGGTGGGGGTGGAATTGGGAGGAGGAAAAGTTTCTGGGGTTCTTAAGCATTAACGAGAATAAGAGCACTTGCTATTCATCTCTATTCTCTTTGCTGCGGTTGTTTCCTTTACGGTGATGGTTTTGTTATTAAAAGCTGAACTCTTGATTGCAGCATGATGGGGGTTGACATACTGCAATTTCTTTGAGCGCCAACCAGATTGCTCAAACAAGTATCTGGTGTACCCGTCTATCAGGATATGCTAATCCACGATGATGGCAATATGATGACGATAGCATGTGAGACGAGAGCACGAAAGCCTCGTAATTCTGGTGTAAGCTGGAAACGAGGGTAATCATAACCACAGGTGAGATTGCTCAATTCAGAGAAAGCTGCAAGTTACTTTAGATGTTCCTAGCCAATCTAGGTGAAAATGTTCGGGTAGTGACAATAATCTTAGTCGCATGATGAGTGGCTCTATCCACCATGACCCTCGGAGGGATTCTTCTATCCTCAAAGATGCACGCATTTCGATTCAGCCAAATATAATACATCATATAAATACATATGATGCCTCTCTCCACGATACTCAATGAGCCTACCAACAGCCTCAAGTGGTCCAAAAGATCCTCCAACTCCACACCCTATAGTAAGAAAACGGACGTCCACTACCAGACCTACAAGTAGAGAATGGCTGATAGTCTCCTCCAAGCCCATGCACTCCTCGCACATAAGGGCGACCCTGACTCTCCTGCTCGCCAAAACATCTCGAATCGATGAACACCTCCAAACCACCTTCTACACCTCCAAACCACCTTCTACATAAACAGGACCACTCTAAGATACACCCGCATCTTCCACTCTAGGATACACCCACATCTTCCATATCCGCCTACCCTCAATCTACCGGAAGCCTCTTTGCCCATCAACGCCTTTAGATCTCCAGCGCTCACCCTCGCCCTCCCCGTCGAAAAGCCTACAACAACCTATTTCTCGACACCCTATCTAGAATCAGAATAGCCAGTATCCTTCTCTCAACCAACTGTTCTCCAAAAACCTCCCGAATCATCCATCTTCTACTGTTAAAGTGAAAAAGTATTCATGGCATTTACAGCTATGAGAATTACCAGTGCCCGTTGCTTAAATCAATTTTAAAAGTAACAATGTCAAAAATAAAAGGGGACATGAACACAAGTCACATTAACAAAATAAGAAATGGAACCATCAAACCGTGCCTGGTAAAAGCATACCAGTGCCCGTTGCTTGTTACCAACCTCCATCAAAAAGAACCGCACCCAAAAACTACAATTCTCTTCCTATGGCATTCCATCATGGAGAGGCACCTGCATGAATTGAGCCGATCTTGGTAGCAGTGATCAAAGAACTCATCAAGCTGAGAATTGGGGGCATTTGGCACCATGCTCTTGACGAAACATGCATCAATAGAGATAGTACGTGCCAAGACTATTACAACATGCCTTGCTTCCAGAGCAGCAAAGGATTCCCACATAGTTACAATAAAACACCATAATACAAAAAAATATTAGGAAAACTTACTCTGAGCACTTTGAATGTATTTTAGACCACCCTAGTCTCTCCTTGCCCATGCCACTTCATAACTATGTAAGAGTAGCAGCAATTGCAGGGGCCATAACAGGTCTCACAAGGACGGCTGTGTTTCCAGTCATTGGCTGAAAGGCGGCAGCAATCTCCAGACGTTCCCAGGCCTTCTTTCTTTTCTCCTCCACTGCCACTCGCTTCTCTTCATCCTCCTCAAACTTCCTTTGGCAAGCCAAAAATAGCTCCTCATCCATCTCAGAGAGCATCTTCCTGACATTCATTGTTAGATTCAGGACTGCCTGATTCCAGTGACTCTGGCTGTTCTTCTCTAAAGCTGGGAAGATAAGGGGCATGATAGCTTGCCGATTTTGTGCTACCAGACTCATCACATGGTCATTGTTCCACAAGAATAGAGCCCGTTCAGCAACCTGCAGTGTAATTCTTATTATTTTAAAGCAGCTGATAGGAAAACAAACATACTGACTCTGATTGCACAATGAAGGTATTGACCAAGAGTCCTCGCCACAAATCGGCACGACTTCGATTAGTAACAGTTAATAAGATCAGACTAGATGTCCAGATGGCTGTGGTTACACCTGACAACCATAATCACAAGTTTGGCATCCGGGAACAGTTTGGCCAAAAGTAATGATTCGAAATTAGGAAAAGAATCTTGCACATTCATCAAAAGTTCAGGAAAAAAAAAATCGGTTAATCAAGAATAAGCAAGAAAAATAATAAAACTGAAATGGGGTAAACTTGTTCACTTAAAAATAAGTACAGGTGAGGGAAATGATAGTAAAAAACATTACTGCTAGCAACAATACATAGTGTCATCCATTTGTAACCCAACAAAGTTCTTAAATTAGCTGCGAGCAGCTCGTGAATATATCATAAAATGTGTATAATTCTAGAATAATTGAATAATTCTGGATTGATTCATTTTTGGAAAACAATTTGGAGAATCATTCAGTTCAAGAGAAAAAACCAAGAATAATTCTAGAATTTTTTAATAATCAAGAGCTATGCTAACAACCAATAGTGGTGTAGATTTTGGGAAGACAACTTGCCGATGAAGTGCATATAACATTTGCTCTATCTTAAATTTATAGCATTATGTTTGAGAAAAATTTCCGGTTTTCAGCATTCAACATGATATCAACTCTGAATACTGCAACGATATAATGTCTCTCTCAGTCAAATATACTGGGCAACCATAACAAGCCCCAATAATCACTACACCAACATTATACGAAGGTTTTTTGAATGATTATTCTTCACCAAATCATTTATATAAAGGAACATATCTACTTCCAAATGCAACTTATTTCAACTCAGGTGCTCACTCAAAAATTGATGGTGAAAGGACATGCATAGCTTTGATAAATAATAACAAATGGAGATATTTGAACAATATTAATGATAATAAAAAAAGGCAAAAAAAAAAGAAAGCAAAAGGCTCCGGCATTGCAAATTCATACATGAAAAACCAATGGAGATAAAGAAATGTCATCGAATATAACACACCCAAGAAATTCATGATGAGTCCAGAAAAATATTACGAAAGGAACCCCAATAACAAAACAACAGAAGTATCGCGTCAAAAAACTTAACAAGAAATAATGGCATACAATTCTGGCTAGATAGATTTGAATCAAACAATTGCCACCAAAGACAACTTTCTGTGAAACAACAATCATTACAATAGGCTAATTTCTGTTTATGATTTACTGATATTTAGTTTTCTGGACATATCTCATGAAGGTATGGACCTCGTAAGCCAAGCCCCAAAACAACCTGGATCTAGATCCACATTATCACTCTTTTAGCACAGATTTCTTAACACCTAAATCTGTGAAATGATTGCAGAAGAAAACATGCCTTATTAAATTACTGCAGCAAAATGAATCATATAAAGCCAATATACACAATGAACATCGAGATATGAGCAATCTAAGTTCAGATAGTCAAGTTCAACACCCACACAAGCAAATGAGTACACACAAAACCAGAAGCACATAAATATTCCACTGGACTAAAAATCTAATGTAATAAACACAGCATAACTTGCTGTACCAAGCATGTCAATGGGGTCAACTTTTACTTAAGTACTTTACATGACTCCATAAATGCATGTAGTTTCCATGCGATAAGATTTCAAGCAATACAGATCCTACTTTAAAGCTTGAAGTCACGTCCAGATCTAAAACAAAAGTTGCCCAAATAAGTGAATTCTCAACAGTTCTCAGGTGGAGGCCCCATAAATTGCAAAACAACACCCACCATGAGCTTGATCATATACTAGGGTGGGAACATCCAATCTTATGTACAACAATGAGATTGGTATCGGACCTGTTATATCACTCGCCACCTTGATGGCTCACCAAGATAAGTATCAATTGCCCTATAAGGACCCGCACTGGCGTGTTTAGTCCCACATCAGCTATACATTGGGAGATCTTGGATACTTCTATAAGGCTAAGAAAACCAAATAACATCTTCTTGCTAGCCTTTACAGGTGAGGTCCTGGATTGTTACAAATGGTATCGGAGCGAGCTAGCCCATGGCCTATGTGGACTATGGGGCACTGCAACACATCTATTTGGGCTAACCATGGGCTAATCGTGGTGTTTGTGATTGAATTTGTGAAACTTGTAATTGGATTTGAACCCTTAGCCTGACTAGGATATTAGAGTCTAAACGGAGAGAGTATATGAAGACCCGTGCAAGCGTGTTTAGTCCCACATCGGCTATGCACTGGATAGATCTTGGGTACTTATACAAGGCCAAAAAATCCAAATAACACCTTCCAACTAGCCTTTTTTGGATGAGATCCTAAGTTCTTACAGCTCCAGTTCTAAGCAACCATGAAAGTTAATGGCCATCCTCTACTCTTCCAAAATAAATCTTTTTTTTCCTTCTATGGCACTAAGAATAATTAGTCAAGAGCGATCACCAACATTTAATTATGATATTTTCAAAAAATAGTTCCTGCTTATTATATATGATAGCTATAGAAACAGAAAAAAATTTGTTGTGGACCTCATAAAAGGACTTGAAATGCATATCCTATAACTCTTTTTGTCCGGGTAAAAATTGCACAACTGTCCCTGGACTTTTACCTCCAACAAAAGGTCAGTTTTTTCTCGCTCGTGTTTCTATAGTTCCTCTTGAGTAAAATTCAAATATGTCGGCCACTTATAGCAATCAGTTCTGAAATAAGAAAGACCACCAACTGAAGTAAACATAGTAGCAAACAGGTGTCACTTACTGATATCCAATATTTTTTACTTAATATGATTCATTATTCATGTATCCATGCATGTCCTAGCAAATCAACATAAATACATCAAATATAATGAATCATAACATAAGTATAAGAAGGTGCCTATTACTCCTGATTTTGTTTTTTTACAAAATTTCATATGCATGTACAAAGGGATCACATAGAGAAATGGAAAAATTGGTAAAGGAGTCTTCTTTCAACCCATGTATCATAAAACACAAAAAAACTCTAATTCCATCTACATGGCAAATACTCAAGATGATAGCAAGAATTGGTTCCCGGTTGCCCCATACATCGAAAGTGGCTTTGACGTTCTCTTGGATTTTTTTCTAAAATAGAAAGGTTAAGGAAGTACAATAAAACATATCCTTAGTGGGAGTTAACGGTTTTTAAAAACTTGATATAAATAATGATTGTCTACAACTGCACATCCAGTTATACAAATCAAATGATAAGTGCAACTTGAATTGCTCAAAATCCGTGCTGGTTAACTTAGCGTGGGTGACATAAACGGACTAATGAAATCTAGTTATTGAACAAGCAAGATTAGTATCTTAGGTATATTGACAAATACCAAGTCAACCAAAGTGAGTAAATTACTAGTTTAATTGTCATAGTAAATTAAACAAGTTGATTACTTGACTATGATGGACAATTTGGCCAATAACATTAATAGGTGTCTCTAATGAATTGCACAAAATCAAGATTTGAAATGTCACCAAATATAAGGTTTCATCATTCAAGCGAGTTGGTTCACTTTATTCACCAAGTTTTAGAATGTCCAAAATGTGATGCAATTAGACTTTCATATTCCCATACTACAGGTACCTCAATTTTTTCTTTTTTACCTGTTGAGAATGCAAATGGAAATGCCACAAAAGCCAAGGTTCATTCAAATGGTGGGTTGCACATCTAATGTGGGTCCCTTCTATGCTTGATAGCATGATCAACTCAAATTGATATAAAACAAATCCTGTACAACTTTTTAGGTCAACTTACAATTAGGAGAACCATCTTTAAAAAGTCAAATTGATCAATATAAAGTAACTGTGCAAAAAGTCAAGCTCAAACTAGACAATATGATTATTTAGGTCTACTAAGTACAATTTTCGGAATAAGTTAACTGCTTAAGTTGGTTAATTTGGTCAAATAATATTACCAGATATAAGTCATTCTTGCAAAATACTGGACATTCAAATAGAGGTTTCCAACTCATGTCATGCCAGAAAGTAAAAAATAAAACTAGAATCCAGAGAATTCAACGTTCATGAAACCTATTTCTTTATTAAGTGCAATTATGCATAGTCGGGAAACACTGTAATTTGTACATTAAGAATTCAAAGCTTTATACCAGCATCCAAGTCTTACGACATGAGAAAAGGCCACAATGCCTAGATCTTACCAGTCCCAGATTTCATAGAAATCTAATGTTCAGGTTTGCAAAATAATTATTACAAGTCAAAACTTTTTCTAAGATTTCAAATCTTCAAAGATATAAATCTCCTAACTTCCTAATATTCGAAAGAAACACCACGACTGCCAAGCAAAAAGGAATCCCATTAATATAATGCTCATTCGAATATTACATTCTTCATACATTAAAAAGAAAGGTGTTTGGATGGGAACCAAAACTGGCTATCATCAATTCATAATTATTGATTCCACGATGGGTAAATTTCATTTGCTCTAGACTAATACCTTAAGAAGCATCGCACATTGGACAAAAATAATTTCCATGTCAAAATATTTCTGTTCATGAGTAAGCAAGCAAGCATAAGTGCATGTGTGTGTTTGTGAGTATCTACATGTTCATTTGAAAGGACTAGGGAACTTTGCAACATCGACAGCAAGAAGCAAGCAATCAAAGCCTTATCCTAGTTGTTTTGATCAGCACCACGAAAACTTCTTCGCTAATAATTCCTCTTACAGCCTCCACCAGAATTCATTTTACGCTTTCCAGTTTTGTTCCACTTTTTCTACAAAAGGCTGTCTCTCCCTATTTCTTAAACCTTCAACCCAAATCCGAGCTCCTCTCCCTCGGGGGCCTCTCCTTAAAACTCCATCATAGATGTGAATACATTTTAATCTATTCTTTACATCTTTGTCCTTGATTAGTGCACTTCCTACATTTCTTAATTTAGCACTATGGTGATTATTCCATACCATCTCGAACAGATCAATCTTGCAGCAACTGATAAAACCCAATTTACCTTGGTTTACTTTCTATTGATTTTGCAAAGTGATCTACAGTTCTAATGGGCCATGAGGTTGATTGGCTATGGGTTTGACAATGCTAATATTTTTTAAACAATCAACTGAGGATAATGAAAGGTGGATTGAATTGCATAAACAGTTGCTGTGCATGAAGAAAATCTTTTCTATCCAGTCCGTCTACCATGATTAGCATGATAGCACATTTATGTATAAGGAGGCTAGTCCACCTTGCTTCCTTGCAATTGTGGCACACTCATCAAATAAGAAAGGACATGGTAGATTAAAAATCCACGTTGATCTCAGATCTTATACTTATCTGTCGTCCCTGATATTTTCTCTAGATAACTCGACAACTTGACAAACTCGGGCTCATTTAATTAAGCAAGTAAATTAAACCCTTGGTAATTGGTATACTTGGTTTGTATGGGACAGCATCAGAATTATCAGACTGGAATAATGAACCGACTCGACCCTAGATGAGGATTTCTAGTGTAGCCAGCTCATAAGGCCAGCCCTAGGTGGCCGACTACATCTAGAAACCCTGGGCCATCCACATGTCTAGGGCTTCCTAGGTGGTTGCCACATGCTGGGGTTCAATCCTAGTGGGCTGCCAACCCTATGGTTTCCTAGGTTGGTGCCAAAAAGGCCTAAGGCTTCCACCATAGGGTGGGCGGGGGGCACAAAATTTGGGTGTTTATAGCTTTCTCATATATCACATTGCGAACTCAAGTAAGAGTTCTCTAGTGCCACCAACAAAGAGAGAGACAGAGAAGAAAGAAATGAGGAAAGTACCAAGTAAATTTGGACGGTATGCTAAAAGTGAGTACTCTTTGTGGTGCCTAGAGAAGTCTTCATCCATCTTCTTCCCTCTTCTTGTGTTCTCAAATCATCTCTACAAGTATCAATCTATTTTTCTACGCACGTAATCTATATTTTCTTGGTGATTTATCAAAAAAAGAGCGACCTGATTCCTAATAGTCCACTGCATCACAATGTTGGACTGCATGAGTGTCCATCAGCTTTCTCGCCACTTTATCCACAATTGGCTTAATATATATGTTTTTATATTTTGCAATATGTGATTGTATTGCATCAACCCAAATCCAACCAATATCGCAATCTTTAAATAGATAGGTCTAAATCACGCCTTGATTGTTACCATCTTGTTTTACCTTGCTTGGCCACCTTCCTTCCACAATAACTTCAAAGAAAAAAAAAAACACTGCAGACCAATCATTTTGCATCACAAAAAGGTTATATGAGACATGGCATGCATCCATTTTGCTTGTATCACAAACAGACATTGATGGAAACCACAAGCATTTCCATAGAAGGTAATCAGGAGACTGAAGACATCCCATGGATTTTTCTTTCCTGCGAAATATTTAAGGATTGCCAATCGCATCTCCTTGTTTAATAGGTCATGCCTGGTATGTAATAAAAATTACATCATCACGAAATAGTAGGGCTGAAAGTGGGTCCGATTATATCCGACCATATCCATTTCCGTATTCAATTCAGGTCAGATTCAGATACTGTTTTTTTTTGGTCCAGTCGGATCCGAATACGGATTTGGATAGTCAGTTCAAAATCTCTCGAACACGGATACAGATGCGATTACACCTGATTTTTCATATTCGGATCCGGATCCAGATCTAGATATCCATCTAACAAGAGTAAGTGAAAAACAAAAGTTTAAGTTAAATCAGAGAACTAATTAAGTAATTACCAAACCTAAACTAAAAAAAATCCAGATATCGAATGACCGTCACTTAAGACAGTAACCCGAATACGGAATGCCCGATTTGAATAAAATTCTTTGAATCACCTCGCACGCCTGAAAGGCTCAAATCTCTTGTTTGTCCGTTTCATCCCTCTTTCCTCTTCATCGTCTTCAAGCAACTAAGGTTTTGAAATTCTCGTCCACTTCCTAGTTTCTACCCAGCAATTGCAACTAGCGACAACCGTGAGAAGCTTTTCAAGCGCCATAGATCCCATCTACTTCGGTGACGAGTGACCTTGAGCTATATGAAATTGTTAGTTTTTATTATTGATAAATGCTTGTTAAAATTATATTTTTAATTGAATCTTTCTTTTACGACCATGTCTTTATTGCTAGTTTTCATCATTGAATTTTGCCCAATTTTGATTAATATCTAAAAAAATATCTGATTTATATCTGTATTCGGATAAAAAAATATGGATATGTTTAATATCCGATTCATATCCGTTTATAACAAATATGGATATGCTTAATATCCAATGCGTATCCGTATCCGTTTAGAACAAATATGAATATTAATTTTGATATCCATTTAATATCCGCATCCATATTTGTATTCATTGAAAAATATGGATACAAATGTGGATATATCAATATCTGATCCGTATCCAATCCGTTTTCAGCCCTATTAAATAGAAAAAAGGTATAAGGTCAAAGTCTGTCCAGACCTCTGTCTGCGGATGGAGAAAAGGTTTCAGATAATGGAGAGTACAATCATAAGCAATCACCAATACAACTCTAAAACAGAAAACATGTAACTGAGAGAAACCAAGGGAGCTAAAAATCAACAGATTACACTAACTAAATAAGGATATAGGTCATTCTGATTAGCAACTGATCTAACAAGTGCTTGACAATCATAATGACTGTAAACAACGAGGAAGCAAACAAGCATTTAGTTATTCCATAAGCATAATCACTTTGACAAATACTTGAAAGCACAAACATAACAGAGAAATTACTCAAAGAAGAGAGAAGCATCCATACCGGGATACCCAGATTAAATGACAAAATAATGTCTTTGCGGCAGGGTATTTGGGAAGAAAGAAGATGTTGTGTTTTACTAATAGCTCCCTCTTCAATAGCTTAGAGCAGGACTATGATGGGCAGACCATCATATGGAATTCTCAGGCACACAACCAGATCAGCAATTTTACTTTTCTCACAATAAAAAGGCAGCCTCTATGATGACAGGAGTGATAAAAGGTATAGACAAAAACTAAAAGTGCCGAGAAAAAAGTTACAAATTCAAAAATGTTTAAAAAAACAAATTGACCATCCCCTTTTTTCCAAATAAAAGCATCTACATGTTTAAAGACTGAATAAAGACCAAAAACAAAGAAGACGAAAGAAATACCTGGAAGTGCGAACTGTTGACACAGAAACCAATCCTCCGGAATAAAGGGGCCATACATTTTTGGAATTCCACCACACTAGTTGCTTCCAAGACCTCTTCCAACTCGCTCAAGAACATTACCTCTTTCTGACTATTCGTCACAGGCCAATACTTCAACAACCCCCGTATCACAGAACTTGCCAACTTTGGCTCTTTCTCTATGAACTGAGTCACACAATATGTCAGTTGTTGAAGATAAACACCTACCGACTTTGGTTTGTGTAAAGGAATAAGAGCTCTCCAGAGAAAAATTTTGTGCTCCTCTTTAAGAGGCAACGCAAATCCACTAATCACACTCCCAAAAACCTCCAGCAACTCGGCAACCCCATTATGCCGGTCCGTCTCAAACACAAACCTATAGAATATGTTGCTTACTGCCTTGCGAATGAAAGGACGATGGACCATGAATTTGCCATAAATCCTATGCAAGATTGTTTTCAAGCAATCCCTTTCTCTCGGATCCTCTGAATCAAAGAGCTCAAGCAATCTCAAGATAAATGAATGATCCATGAACTTTTTCCCCATCTTTGCATCAAGGGAGGAGGATGCAATGAATTTTAGGAGCAATTCATACACAAGTTGCAGATGGGACCAAGCAGGGTCGAACTGTGGCTCCTCTTCTTCAGTCTCCCCACCACAGGAAGAGTTGGAACGGTAATTTGGAGGAAAACCCCTAAATAAATTAATGGCGAACATCTTACAACTGGCGGAGATCATCGGCTCAGTGAACCGAGAGGTCCCAGAATTGACAAAATCGATAAGATCTAATAGGGCCTGCCGCTTCATATCTTTCTCAGTGGAGTTCTTGTTTGGATCAGAGAAATCAAAGACAACAGAGCAAAGATTCAGCTTACTGATGAAAAGGTTCTGCTTTTCGGTGTTTGAGACATCTTTGAATGACAGGAGAGGCTCAATCCCGGCGACTACACTGGATGGGAAGACAGCAGAAGACATCCTCTTAACACTGGTTGATCGGCCTGGCCCGGCATTACCACTGTTTGTCCGCTGGATTGAGTTGCCAGAAGAGGAGGCATTGCTGCCTGGGTGGTTGTGTGCGGAATCCGAAGCACAATCCGATTTCGAGGACTTTCGGGGTAATTTACTGAGGAATTGCTTCCACATGGTCGTAAGATCGTGTGAACACTCAGATCCAGTTCATGGGGTCAAATTTTGATGTACAAAATCGCAAGGACCAAGCTTAAGCCCTAGATTCTGTACCGGCCAGATGTTAGGTAAAAACCAATGGCCGAAGCTCGAGCTTACATTCAGATATAGAGAATATTTTGAGGAAAGGGGACGTGGAGTCGGGTTGCGAAGGGAGATCGATATGGAAAGAAACCTAGTCGACTGTTCTATTCGAGGAAACAAGATGAGATTTTGCCGTACAAATGGAAATAGAAACAAGCAGCAAGATCTTGATAATGGCGGCGAGATCAGAGAGGAGAAAAGAAACAACTTTTACCTTTGAACAAGATTGTCAACAGAAGCCCCAAGAACTGCGACTAAGAAACCAGGATGAACGCAAGAAACCCTAGAATCCAGAGATGGCGGTAATTCCAAGCCGAGCAACCATGATGACTGAAGAAACCCATGATCTCGAGCAAGAAAACGAGGGAACTCAAAGCACCCCCAAACCCTAGAAATCGCCGGGCAAGACCGATCTGAGACTCCCGAGCTCGAAATCTTGGAATCAGGGGAAAAAATCCCGACCGGAAGCCCCAGATTCAAAAGGCAGCGCTCGATCCGGCGGGGATTCGAGGGATCGGTGCTGGTTTCGGTCGCTCGCACGATCTGATTAGATCTCGAGGAGCTCCTCGAGAAGAGGGAAGAAAGAAAGGGAAGTGTGAGCTCCAAATTCCAGATTAGATGGAACTAAAATGGACATAGTTTTCGGAGAATCGCAAACTAAAGTTCGACAGCGACACTGGGCTCTAACGCGCGCCGGCTCGGAACCGGAAGATCTGTACCGTTGAGACGTCCTCCATCGGCCCTGATATTATTAGCAGACGCCAACGGTCTTAACTACGGCGCACCATCATAGGGCTAGTTTGGTTCGCAGGAAAAGGAGGGGAAAAAGTGTGGTCAACGGAAAAGTAATGAAATGCCTCTTGTTTGGTTGGAGTTTTCAAAGGAGAGAGATGGAAAAGTTGTATTCCCATGGGAATATGATTCCCACATTTCATGAGAAAGTTTTTCCCATGAGAAACATGGGAAAGTAACTTTCCCATGAGGTGGGAATCACTTCTTTTTTATTTTTTCCTAAAAAGACCCTTCAGCATTAAAGAAGCATTAAAGAGGCATTAAAGACCTAATTTTTATTAAGGGCATAATAGAAATTATACTTAACTTTCCTAGGAAAGTGGATGGTCAACCAAACATAAGCACTTTGGAAATTTGTCACTTTCCCATGGTTAACCAAACATGCCAAAAGTACTTTCCTAGGTATCCTCTTCCTAGGAATCTGATTCCCAGGAATCATATTCCTAGGAGGAAAAATACTTTCCGCGAACCAAACGAGCCCATAGTTCATCGGGTGTTATGGACTCTGGATGAGAGAAACCGGGCCGTTGATCTACAAGACGAGACATTCGGGTCGACGGAAATGACGTGATGTGATGGTGATGGTCCACCGGAAGCTTTGGATGGTGGGGATTCTCGTTTGGTTACATGAATACGACAATACGACAAAAGATGGGCTTACGACGGAAGGTGGGATTGGTTGTATGGCCTTTCCGAGGTTTGGGACGGTGGCGTAAGTGGGTGGTGTTAAAGTGTTCCGGAGGATGGTTGGAAATAAAGTGGAGCTTTTGATCATGATACGTTTTGGAAGGGAATGGTTGATCTTTAGGAACTTTATTTGGGGAAGGAGTAGTGGCAGAGGAGGTATCCATTTGGTGGCATGGGAGGTGGTGTGTCAGCCGATCAGATTCGGTGGGCTGGGGGTGCAGTCCCTGATGGCTAGGCGGGAGGCGCTAGCGGCGCGACATGCAGTGAGATTTGTGTTAGAGCCGGATAGTCTGTGGTCCTCGCTGATGAGGGCCAAATATGGAGCTTTGATACCTGGGGTGCGTGGCGGCCGTACCCACTCGCCGGTGTGGAGGGAGATGTGTGCTAGAGCTGCGCTGGTGTTACCGGAGTTGAGATGGGCCATTGGAGATGGGCGGTCGATCGACGTTTTGGAGGACAGGTGGGTGACTGAGCAGCCGATCAGCCGTCTTCCGACTATGGTGGACTCGGCGAGGATTGCTGGATTCAGGGTCCGTGATCTGATAGACCCAGAGGGGGGCCGTTGGAGGGAGGGTCTGATTCGGGAGGTGTTTGGGGAGCAGTTGGCTGAGTTGGTCTTGGATATTCCGATTCCCTGGCAGGAGGTGCCGGACAGGTTAGTCTGGCGGTCGACGGGCCGAGTGCAGGTGCGAGCTCGGGATCTCCATTCCTTGATCAGTAGGGCACCAGATCGGTGGATTGAGGGCAGATGGATCTGGCGGTTGCGATGTCATCCGCGGGTGGCGCTCTTCTTCTGGAAGGTGGCATGGGGTTGTCTACCGACCAGGAGCATGCTAGCTAGACGGGGCATGTTGATCTCTTATTGTTGTGAGCTGTGTTTGGGGACGGAGGAGACCATTGACCATGTTTTATTGCAGTGCCCCAGGGCCAGGGAGGTATGGAGTAGGTCCCCTGTTACATTACCCCTTTCGGTGGAGACGGCCCAGGACCTGATGCACGTTTTGAGAGCCTCCATGCGGAGCCCATGTTTTGCTCGGGAGGGCATCATGATGGCATACATCATTTATCATATCTGGCTGGATAGGTGTGCCCGCATATTTGAGGGGAGGAGGTGGTCTTCGCGGATGGTGGTGGATCATGCAGTGCTACGTGCAGGGGAGATCGTCGTGGCCTCTGCTTCTGTTACCTCTGGGATGGCCAGGAACATCTGGGGTACTTCCTCCGCTGAGATAGCGCCCAGGTTCGCCCTGGTTTCTTGGGTACCCCCACCCCTTGGTCATCTCAAGGTAAATTTTGATGGTAGTAGGCTGGTGGATGGTGTCTCTGGAGGTGTGGGATTTGTGATCAGAGACTGTGGGGGTAGACTGATAGCCGCTGGGGGCCGCAGCATTTCAGGACCTACCGTTGTCGGGGCAGAGTTGTGTGCTGCTTGGGAGGGCCTATCCTTTGCGAGGAGGGCTCTCGGTGCTGTCCGGGTGTTTCTCGAGGGAGACTCCTCGGTGGTGATCGACTGGATTCAGGGGGTGGATAGGTTCGGTGATGGCCATCCACTTATCCTTGAGACTAGGAGACTGGCTCAGGAGATGGGTGACTTTCATGCTGCACATGTGTATCGGGAGGCGAACAGAGCGGCTGACTGGGTCGCCTCCTATGTTGCCCGGCACTCGGGAGGGTTTCTTTAGACATCAGTAGCTGAGTGTCCTACCCCGTTGTTGTCTTTACTTTCTTTTGATATGGCCGCATGTACTCAAGCTAGAGATATATGAATTGCCGTTTTCACCAAAAAAAAAAAAAAAGGGAATGGTTGATGGAGCAGCAGCATGCTGCTTGATTTGATTGGACGGTGCAGCGGAATAAAAATTAATTTATATTTTCTAATATTAAAACGTAATTAAAACTATTTGATGTGCCTCTATTTACTATAAAAAAAAATAATAAATACTTTGTTTGAGTTGCTTCATGTTTTTTTTATTTTTAAAATATATAATATAAAGATGCACTTGATTGGAGAGAGTTCCGGAGTGGAAACAGGAATAAGACCCACACCAACTGATTGATTGGAGAGGGTCCATTTTCATTTTCATTTCCACTTTTATTGTAGAGAGAATGGGAAAATTTCAATCTTTCAAAATTCAATTCCAACGCTTCCTCTAGATTCATTAAAAATAAATAATTTTTTTTTAAATACCCCCCTATTTAATTGATTTTTCAATATCTTACTTAAAAATATTCTAGTTCTCGTTCTAATTCCTATCATGAACTAAACGCGTCACAAAATATGATTATTCCAGTTCATTTCGATTTCGGCATGAACCAAATGCACAAGTGTAGATCATTATATAATACACCTACCCATCCTCCTAAACATCCAAATGCGAACAAGGATAGAGAAATAGGACCTACAATTGTCACAAATTAGAACCTAGTTTTTGGTAGTTCCAATGTGGATTTAGAAACATAAAACCCTATTTGAGAAACTTGGAATAGAGATAAACCTATAAAAAGAAGTTTTGAAATTAGATATTAATGTTCAAACAAATAGCTAGATGGTAAAATATCCCACATAGATAATAAACATAAACAACAAAAAAAATCATTTCAAGTACCTTAAATGAATTAAAATTGGGGGGCTTATAATCGCATCAAGAAAGCCTTTTCTTAAATAGAAAGGAAGAAAAATAATGGGGCGCATGACTTCTAAATAGGATAAACAAAATTAGAAAGTGATTTTTGAGTTAATTGTTGAATTTTGCAGACTAATATGTTTGTGCCTTGTCACATGATTGTGGATTGTTTGATTAATTCACATGAAATATTGTTATTGTTAGCATTATTTCCTTAGCACCTCAAGTCTCATCAATATCTAACATTGCTAAGCTTATTTTTTAAAAACTAAAAAATTGAGTGGCTCTTAGAGATTGCGGCAGGAAGGCGGTGCACCTTCAAATCATCTATTTTGGGGCGAAACTCAAAATGTATGGGAGGGTGTTTTCTATGCGAGGCGAGTTCTGAAGGCCGGTGTATCATCTTAGAGATAAATTTAGTAAAGATGGTGGAGCGGATTCTACAGGAAAGGTCGGGGGTCTTTAACCATCGGCTTCTAGATGATGTCCGGTGGCTACTGTAAGAGTGTAAGGTCTTTCAGATTGGGCATATGTTTTGGAAGACGAACAAAACTGCTGACTGGGTTATCTTTTTTGCTGCTCATCATTTTGGTAAGATTCTCTGGATCCATTTTATACTGTCCCACCATCGCTATAAAGTATTTTGTCCCATGATTTAGTAAGCAGCGGGAGATTAGTATGAGCTGCCGGTGTACCCATATATGGTTAATCTTGGTCGTTTATTGTCGCCCATCACAACTCGTTTCCATCCCTCTCCTCTCCCCTCCCTCCCTCCCACTCTCTCTCTCTCTCTCTCTCTCTCTCTCTCTCTCTCTCTCTTAACTCTTCCCCGGCAACCGGCCTCTCCCTCTCTCTCGCATTAACGCCCGGATCGGCGAGGAAGACGAAGGGTCCGGATTAAGTTATTCGATTTTGAACAACCCACCTAAGTGAAGAAAATTACATCACTGCCATCTTGTGTTCGCCTATAACCCCAGAAAGTTATAAAAATTACGTCAATTACCACATTTGGATTTTGCCCAAATTACAAGACTTGTCGGCAAAAATTTCTGTAAAAAATTTGGAACTCTTTTTCTCATCAAAACGGATAAAATTTCGGAGGAGGTCAGTGGGTTTCGACAATTAACCATGCCAATTACTATCTAATTCCTACCATGATTACTTGTAATTTTTTTTTTTATTCATTAGGAAAAGAAAGAGAGAGAAGCAAGCGTCAGTGAGTACTAGCAATTTTTACAACTATATCCTATCAAGAAGATTCTATAGAAGGGCATTACTTACAATATTTTCCTTCCTGTTATCCACCAGAAAAAAAAAAAAAGCAAAAAAAAGGGGATGAGAAAGAAAAACAAGCATTAACGTGTGTCCAACGATTACAACTAGATAAGCTTAACTGCCACTTGGTTTTAGTTGCTCCCAAGATTAGAGTAGTATTCACAACTACAACACATCTCTATACAGTATATAACATGATTTCAAGTGATCATCTAATTCTCAATGTACCTACTACAAATCTTCTTTATTCTCTTAGTATCGTCTTGACTTAAACATCAAAGAACGTCTCTCCAGATACACTCCAACAAAAAAAACTTTTTTAGTTTTTCCATCTCAAATCAGAGCTCAATTGTGGACCAAAACTTCAGATGCAAGCATGCATTTCGAAACAAAGTCTTGCTTTGTACCATCCAAGCAGCTCGCTGCAAAGTCTTCCAATAACTTTCTCACTCGGTGCCTAAGTCAAGCCGATCCTCAATGACAACATGTAGCACTCCTCTTTTTTTTTCTTTTGTTCGGAAAGATAATGACATCAAAACATGAGGTTCCACATGTCGGCCAGAGGGTGCCCAGGTGTCCCCAAAGCAGGCTTATTAACTATTGCTCTTGCTGAAACCATGTATACAGAATGAAGTCACGATACACAGCCTTCCCATTACGATCAAAGAAGTGGAGACCACTCCCTGCAATTGAACAGGTCATAAAGGCGACTGAAGCTGGAGAAAACTTGAGCAAACAAGTCCACACTTTGCCACAAACCCAAGAATGTGCCATAGAGCAACAAACCATACGGCAAGTTACAGCTCACAATTTCACTATGTAATTCAAATATATATTCATTTTGTTTGGGACTGCAGAGAGCACTAAACCACGAGCCACAGAAATCAAAGAACAGACAAAAGCATTTCATCAAGTGAGACCCCAAGATTAGTTCGGTAAAAGGTCTTGGGGCAGCAACATGGTTAATGGATTCATCCCAAGCATTATATTCCAAATTCTCACTGGAACAGTATATGGATGAATGTTAAACTTTGGTCATTCAAGAAAGACTGAAAGAAAGCTTGTTAGCTGGACCACAAGCATAATGTTTTCTTATTGATAACAAACCAACCGTAATGTGTATATTCATATCTTTCCCCAAAAGAAAACCAAATTACGGTTATGTATAGAAGCTCTTATTTCTACTCTCCAAGAGGCCTTAAGAAAAACCAGAAGGACAAGAAAATATCCCTGTACATGATCTCGTCGTCTGATGATGCTGCAGCTCCCATTCACCTGGCGCTCGTGGAACCCTGGGGCGTCCTTGGAGCTGCATTCACCATAAGCAAATCAATGAACCAAGTACGTGGCCAAACCATAACTCTTACAACGATGTGTTCGGTATGAAGAAACCAACATCACTGTGGAATTGCAGAGAAAATGTCTGTAAATTAAGGTACTGTATTTGATCACACTAAATTGAGAGATTGAGAAACACAGCATGTTATGATACCAAAGACGGTGAATAGCATCAACGATCTACAGAGACTCCTTTCTACAGATCATCATATAATCAAGTTCAAAAACAGACAGCTAGGCAAACAATCCTACAGTAACAATGATTTCGGATTAGAAAGAAACTAAAGAGGATTGATTTAACAGAGCAAAAGCATTACCTAAATTGACAGCTTCTGAGCTTTTCATCAACCGAAGACGCTTGCATGATGCAACAAACATTCTGCAATTAATAAACATGAGTTAGATTTGTTCGCTTATGCAGCGTTAAAACTGTGATGCTTCAAGGTTAATAATTCTATATACACTTGGCACTGAGAGCACTTCATTGTTAAAAGAGCAGCCCTTCATTCTGGGGTGAACTGCAGAATCTACATTACCTAAAGTTCAGCGATGATATGTTGATAAATTTCATGCACGATATGAAAGAAAGATTTTAGATTGAGGGCACATTGAAATGCCACAAACAAAGAGGACGGATGAACTGCTACATTATGGGTATAAAATAATTGCAATTCCTCTCACATATATGTGATTGTGAAAACCAGATATGAGGCATGGTATTGTGTTGCTTTTCATGTACATTTGTTCAAGCAGCAAGAGTTTTTCTTTCTTTCTTTCTTTTTTGGGTATAGAAACGAGAATTCATGAGAATGGAATTTGAAACTATTTGTTCTCTCTACCATGTTCTCTACATTTATTCAATCTATGATGTTCTCTAAATCTTTTCCATCAGAGATAGATGGACAGAGTCATATGTGATTTATCTTCCAAAGTAACCCATAAAATAGCCCTTACATCAGAATAAATACTTAAACTGCATGCAGTAATCAGATAACATATTTGCATTTCACCATATATTGTTTACAATGTCTATATTGGCCAATGAATCAGGCATTGAATAAGAGAATTCGACTAAATGTTGGCAATTAAACATCAAACCAAAAACCAGCCATATTGTTTAGAAGAGGTCCAAAATAGTTTCAAATTTGAAATAAGGAAATTAAGCAATATAGATAGGAAAGCAAAATATAAGTGGCAAGTTGAGCTGGCGGAGGTGGTGATGACTTATTCAATTACCGCATCAATTATATGAAGTACCAAACTAGGGAGACAATCCTAGCATGTGGTTGAAGAACTCTGCTGTTGGAAAAGACCAACACCCCTCCACTTTGGTTAGTAAACTGCCGAATTGATATGTAACTCAGAATATATAAAGATGAGTCAAGGACCCTTATCCTATCAACCTGGGGTAGAATTTATGAGTCCTAGTCTGTCATTGGTTCTCATCCAAGCCCTCAAAATTGTGTTGTCAAAATATTAACCCTTATAGCCTTCATCAAATGACCAATCTACCCATGAGGCTCATCTTCGACCTTGTCAACTGGAAGGTCTCCTTATTGTTATCCTTCCATCTACATCCTCCAAAAGTCTTACATACTTACGCTAAAATCATCTACATCGTGCTCAAGTAATGCTCATGAACCCTACTTCCCATCAAAGAATCTTCCCTGGAATAGAATTGGATTACAGAATTCCCAGATAATCATTTGATTAGCAATATTCATATTAATAATAACAAGAAATTCCATTTCTAAAAGGAGCATGTCCACTTTGCCTCCACTGCATAAACTCTCCATGCAAAAGTGGCACTCTCATCCATCACACCATCTTCTCTTGTAAAATGGATCTAAAGTACCAAAAGCAATTAAATCTCCAAGAATCTCCCATTCCCCAGCTGGACTTCGACTTATCCTCCACCAGTTTTTTTTTTAGTAGATCCTCCACCGCAGTTGCATTCCATGATCGTACTTCTTCTCAACCAACCATTTATCAAATCATATACTACAAAAGCAGCAAACCATAACAACATCACCAAAATAAAAGTTACGGTATTTTGATGATCACTTCTTTCGCGCTAATGCTAATTTAATTGTTTCATTTCTTGATATAGTTAGATCATTTAATTGTAAATCTATTCGAACGTGCAACTCGATCTATAATATCACCCTGGTTCATGCAAACCAGAAGTCACGTCCTTTTTTACCAACTTTCAACAATTAACAGAAGTAAAAAGTACATCTTGCCAGTCAGAACATTGTTATTCTAATTAGAATTACTATTATTAACTAATCTAGATTATAGAGATAGAGAAAGGAGGGACTGACTTCCAAGGGACGTCCCCTACGAGCATCCAGTCGCCATCCTTGTCCTCATACGTGGGCACGTACTCCGTCCCGTTCACGGGATCCACCAGCCTCCTCTCGTTGGGATAGTTACCTGCCATAGCAAACGACCAAACTACCCTCGTCAGAAACTGGCCATATCAGGGCAAACAAGGGGAAAAAATATGACGGAAGGAGAGGGAACGTACGGACGGTAAAGCAGGAGAACATGTCCTCGAGGGCGGTCAAGAGCTGCTGGTAGCCGCCGTATATCTCGAGGTCAACCTTCCGGAGATAGGGGGCGCCGTCGACGGCCACCTTCACGTACGTGCAGCTCTTCAACGCGTTCTTCCGGAACGACCTCACCGGCGGCCACCCCACCACCTGGGCCCTGTTTCAGAAAAATAGTTCAAATAGTAAATCTCACGCAAAAAACGACCGTGTTGCCCTTGTGCGTGACTCGGCAACCTACGAATAAACTCGTCCCATAGGCCATATAGGTCCCCTGAAAGGAAAGGGTATTTTCGTCAGCTTGATCATGTCCGATATCCTGATTGACGCAATTGCCCCTCGATAAAAGACATGGTCACTCGGCTTTAGCCGTTGATTTCGAATTTAGTCAGGGTAAAACCGTCAGAAAAGTGACGATTCCATGTGGATTCGGCTCCCCGCGAGGGGCGGGAGGCGCGGGGGGGGGGGGGGGGGGGGGAGTGATATGCTTACTTAGCAGCTGGGGGCTTGCCGGCGCCGGAGACGAGGCCGTCGGTGGAGCGATCGCCGGGATCTCTGGAGCGCGGCTCGCCCGCGAGGCTGAGATCCACGGTCTCGGCGAACCCCCGCTTCTTCTCCGGCTCCGATCCGGCGATCCGGGACCCCCCGGGCAGGCCCAGCTTCAGCTCCGTCTCCTCGTAGTCCAGACCGGACACCTCCGACTCCGTCGAGCTCTTCCCCGTGTCCGTCGACATCTCCTCCACTGCCGAGGGTCGTCTCTACTCTGAAGGGTTAGGGACTTAGGGTTAGCGCTTCTTCTCTCCTTGCCTGGATCTCTCCTCTATCTCTCTCCCTCCGTCTCCGTGTGGCTGGCTTCTTCTGATCCCCTTATAATGGATGGATGGATGGATGGATGGGGGCGAATAGCCAGGGAGATGGCGACACGTTGGTGGAGATCGGGCGGTTGGGATTCGTCCGCGAGAGGGAAAGCGGACAAGGGGTGGTGCCTGTGGGTATGTGAACGGCCTTTTTGGCGTGTGGGGCAGGCCTTGTCGGTTCGAGCTGTTCCCCCGGGTCTCTCCGGCTCCTCGGCTCGGCTCTCTTTGGATTCGCTTTATTGGTGCAGCGGCCAGTCGTGCGATCGATTTCTAGTGTTACACGGGGTAATTCGGATCCCGAGGAGGAAGAGTTCTACGGATCGGTGACTTCACGTATGGCAACCAAAAGTAATCCGATACATATCGTACTCCCTTAAAAAGGTAAAGGTGATCTCAAACTAATATGTAAGATTAAATGCTAAATTAAGTGGCAATTCCCACAAATTAATCCAAATAAAATTTTGAAGATAAGTATTTGCATCCCCAATATTAGTTTCTATTGCCGCCAAAATTCGATACGATGGAGTGGAACGAGGTAGTGAAAGGTGAGTGATCGGTTTTTGCTCGAATTGGTATGGTCGGATTAATCTACTCGGAGGTGAAAGTTCAGCATGCAAACAAAAAAAATAAATAAATAAGGATTGTCAAACTTGTTTTAGCAGATTAAGAGAAAAAAAAAAAAAGTACCCGGAGTTTTCTCAGTTTTATATATATATATATATATATATATATATATATATATATATATATATATATATATATATATATATATATATATATATATATATATATATATATATATATATTGTTGCTGGAAATTGGACCGGGGGCGATGATCGGCTGAGAAGGAGGAGCTCCGGTGCTGGATCAGCAGGAGGAGACAGTCCGTCGGCGAGCGGCGTCCTCCGGTAGACCTGCAACAAGCCCGTGGCCGGGGTTTCCGGCGCCGGCCCTCCGATACTTAAGTTAGAGGGGGAAATATAAGTAGGAGCAATATGTCCAGAGTTTCAGCGTCCAGCCCCTTTTAAGGTAGAGAAGTTCTTCTTTTATAGAGGGGTGCTGGGTTACCTATGATGCGACGGGACCAGGTTGCCGTATGACTGAGCACGTCGCACGAATTGGTGCACGATCATGTGAATTAATGCCTTGCCGTAGAGGATGAGGTCGGAATCAGGGAGTTGTCATGGCTGACTGAACGCAGCCGAGCTGACTTGCCGTGGAGGGCTGGAGATCCGCAGACAGCAGGAGCCATGCGCATTAATTGTTGAATAAGCCGGGGGTCTGCAGGGTTCGTGCGCATTAATTGTTGAGTAAGCCGGAGGTCTGTAGAGACCATGCGCATTAATTGTTGAGTAAGCCGGATATCTGCAGAGACCATGCGCATTAATTGTTGAGTAAGTCGCCCAAGCCGTGGTCCCAAATTGGGCTGTAGGAGAATGTGACCGCAGCGGGCAGTCAGTGAGGTTCGACTTCTGGGATCGGATGCCTTTCGAAATCGGGCGCTTTCTAGGTCAGACGTTCCGAGGTTGAGAGTTTCTGGGTTGGACGCCTGGTCGGGCGTCCGAGGTCGGGCGCCAGGTTGGTCGTCCGAGGTCGAGCGCTTCCAATCAAGTGTTTTGGGGGGACCCGTATTTCCCTCAACATATATATATATATATATATATATATATATAGATATAGATATATATATATATATATATATATATATATATATATATATATATATATATATATATATATATATATATATATATATATGAGAGAGTGAACATCGAGCCATCACTAGCACACTGTTTGGCCGTGCGATAACTCCCCAGGCGTGAAGTAGCTACTTAATGTGCAGTAATTGTACAATATCTCGTCGTGCAACATATCTCATGAATATGTGGAATTGTAATTGCTTCTCTTAATGAACTTCATTTGTTTTTAATATGCTTTGAATTAAAGACGCTAACCCCTTGTTGCCGGTCTGTGGGCTTAATCATCATGGCCTCTAGGTTGTTTGGCTGAATTGGTTGGTCATAAGCCAACGAATCCAGGCCACATCAGTTTCGTCAATAGAACATAGCTAAGGATTCAGCATGCACCATGGATGGTTGTGTTCTCTCAAGAATGCATGCTCCATTTTTTGTAGGAATGTTCCATGTCCAAGCAAACCTCGTATGAATTTAAAGAAAGGAATCATTTGTTACCCAAATCAGCCAACGTCGTTCGAGGAGAAAATAGGCATACAGACAGCAATGTATATTCATGTATATGTTCAATGTGAACGAGAACATTTATTTATTGGAATCAAGAGTATGATTTGAGGGAACGCGTTGTTTCTGGGTCTGGATGGTGGCGGCCAGCCGGGCACTGGCTAAGCCAGAAGAAACGGAAAAGAAAAGGGTGGAAAGGGAAAGGGAGCCGGGGGAGCGGTATGGTGGGCCCAGTCAACTTTCCAGAAGCGGGGAGTAGTCGGTCCCCGGAAGGACAACCATGTGACCTTCTGCCGGTCCGTGTCGGCGGCCTGTCCCCCGAATCCACACTCGTCGGTCCACCACACCGCTCGCCCGCGCGGTTTACGTGCGGCAGCCGGCGCCGATGACCGGGTTCCGGGGGTCCTTGCCTCGCTATAGCGTAGACTCCAAAGTTTTAAGATGATGGTGGTGAAAATATAAGGCAAAAGTATATCAGAACTCTTTGGAAGCGTATCTCTTATACGAGGCGAGTTCTGGAGCCTGGTGCATCATTCTAGAGGAAAACTTAATGAAGATGATTAAGTGGATTCCACAAAAGGGGCCGGAGGTGTTTGACCATCTGCTTCTTGAGGACGCCTGGCAGCTGCTACAAGAGTGTGATGTCTTTTAGGTTGTGCATGTGTTCCGGAAAACAAACAAAGCAACTAATCGGATCGGCTTCTTTACTGCTCATCATTCTGAAAAGATTCTCTAGACTTACTTTGCATCTGTTTTTCTACATCTATGGAGTATTTTGCCCCTTGACTCAGTAGGCAGTGCTCATGCGAAACTATTGTGAGCTGCCGGTATACCAAAAGAAAAAAATATTTGAAAAGATTATTAGTTGTGGTTGGGAATTGGAAAGTGGTGGGAAATCCTGAGGGGTGGGTTATGATTGGTCTTTCTTTAGGTGTGGTCCATGGAATCTTTGGGGTCCCTAGGTGCACTAGATTTGTTAAAATCACCTTTCTCTTCCTTTTTTTTTTTTTGCCTTAAAAAAAAAAGAGAAGGGGGGAGGAAGGGACAAGCCCACTTCCGCGAAGCAGTCCTCACTGGGCCCTCCATCCCGCCAGAAAAATATTCGAAGCGGACAGAAATGATCGTGTGTGTTGGGCATCCCAGCCGGTTTTACTCATACCCTCCCTACTCGTGGGCCCGGCTCGGTTATCCCTTTGAACTCCGATACAAATACCATGTGTGAGTACGTCACACCTGGCACCACCGAGGCTACCAACAGAGTGATACGTCCTTTCAGATTCCGTGTCCGAACAGGGAGCATCCGGTCTCCATAATTTAATCGACGCCTGTGCGTTTCAAACTTGTAACTATTTGATTGGAAGTAAGGCCATATTTTTATTGGACTACCACCCCAATGGTAATCATCTTAATTTATTAGGAGCAGGAATAATTTTGAGCCGTTTCTCTCAAGCTGCATCTAGGTGATGAGAGCTGCAGACGACTCGGTGCATGGACCTGACATTGCGTGGTTGACTCGCAACCTTCGACGAAAGTAGTACTTGCTGGAAGATGTTTGCTCGTACACGACAACATTTAATTTCATGATGTTACGGTGGAGATAGTCATATGCATTAATAAAGCAAAAGATACTCGAACAAGGGAGCCGATTTTTCCAAATTAATGTAATTTTTGGGGTTAAAAAATTTGCTAAGTTATAAAAGAGAAAATAATTTTTTTTTCCTGATACAAACAGGGCTTAAAGCCTTTTTTTTTTTAAAAAAAAGAGGTAAACAGCAATACGTCCAGCCAGGGAGCATGATGATATATAGTGGGCAGCCAACTATACAAATAATGTTAAATTTATTTGATGTAATGTAGTGCATAGTGTTGGATTTACTTCCTTTAGAAAGCTAATGTTTTCAAAAATTGAGAGCATCTGCTTGAGCAAATTTCACAACTGCTAACTACATGCACATCAGCATAATTTATCATCTTTGTTTTTATCGTAATATTTTCATCGTAACGAAGAACTTGGGAATTTAAAATAATCCTTAACACTATCTTAGAAAAGGAAAGCAAGGGGAAAGCATAATTTACCATGTAACAAAGAACACAGGGACACCCTGTTCTGTAGCTCTCGGTTATCTGTTTCTTTACCTGAAAAAAGAAATATATTTTAATAATATTTATTATAGTCACTTGTTATAATTATTGTGCAAAGAAATTACTAGAAAATATCTAAGCAGTAGAAATAAGTTATAACAGTAGAACTAGGGATGCAAATAAGTCAGATCGGATCAGGCCTTGAGTGACCCCGAAACAGTTTTTTGTTTGGATCTTAATTTTGGACAGACCTGACCCAATTGAAGGTCGGGTCGGATCGGGTCAGGTCCACGGCTATAATATTTGACACAACGGGTCATTAGGGTCAGGTCAGATTTATGTATAACCCAAATCCTACTCTAAAAATTCGGGTTCGGGTCTGGTCCGAGCACGTATGGGGAGGGAGAAGCTGCCGGAGAAGGTGACATTCTCAAGGAAGACCTGGGCAGCGAGGAGGAAGACATGGGGAACGGCAGCCTTGATGCCCTTCTTGTCACTGGCAAAACGCTGTCGAGTATGTAGGTGATGGGGAGGAGGAGGCCGAGGAGGGTGCGAACAGAGACGTAGGCGGCGAGGAGGGGGTTGCGGCCGTTGAAGACCAGGGATCGGGGGCAGCGGTGGAGGAGGGAGGAGGGGGGAAAGCAGCGGAGGAGAGGAGGGGGAGGTAGACGAGGGAGAAGAGGGCAAAGGCGATGTCGGCGGCTGCAACCATGCTGGAGGCCAAGAGGACGATGATGACGGTGAGGGCGTTGAGCTGCCGGAAGGACAAGAAGCGGCGGCGTGGGGAGTGTGCGGCGATGCACGAGCACGAAAGGGGAGCTTGATTCGAGAAGGCACCAATGGAGAATCAAGAGATCGAGAGAGAGGCAACAATGGAAACCGAAAGTCTTGAAAGGAAAAGTCGAAATGTCGAATGAGCCTCGAGTCTTGGTTGAAAGAGTAAAAGCCTGAAACCTTTGAAGAGTTGAAGGCTTAAAGTAGCCTGAGGATCGAACCCGAGCGAGCGATGCCGACGAATGGCCGAGTGACCCAGTAATCCGAGTTCCCTTGTTTGCAGCTAAGGCATGTGGGGCTACAGGCCCAAACGGGTAATCCGATTTTGGGTCGGGTCGGATCAGGTCGTTGAGTAAACAATCCAAAATTGACCCAAAAAATAACGGGTCAGATCCGGGGCAGATCGATAATTAGTAAACCCAAACTTGATCCGAAAAATAGAATAGGTCTAATTTTAGGACTTGACTTGGCTCCGCGGATCCTCTAAATTGGATTGGGTTGGGTTTAAGTGGGTTGGGTCGCGTCACGGGTCAACCCGACCCATTTTCAACCTTAGGTAGAATACCCTGTGACATCTTTAGTAGACACAAAAAAAATCTAATTTTTTGTGGAAGTACAATATTTTGGATGGTAATATTTCTAACAAAAAAATCAACATGATATGATAAAATGGTAGCTCCTGGCTTGCAAAAGTTCGCCAATATCTCCAACGAGTGTTGTGATCATTTTTAGTATATAAAATACTAGTTAGTTACATGATGAGTTAATGCAGTCTCAAACTATAAACTATTTAATTCTTAATTCCAAACTATCCAACTTAATCTAGATATTTCAATATATATGTAGATGAAATTTAACTATTTTAGATGTTCTAAATTAGAAATCTTGCCGAAGTTAAAATTTTGTTTTCATTTCATACACGAGCAAAAGCTACAAATTTCATGTTTGTTTAAATTTAATTTTAATTTACAAAGTATTTAGAATTGAATATTCTTTAAAGCATTTTAACTATATAAAATAAAAATGAACAAATCAATAACAACACATAGCGTATTACATACGTCATGGTCACATCATGGATGTCAAGAAACTCTGCTGCAACTAGACTAGCCTCTTTTCTCTCCCTTTTTAGGCTTATATTTGGTTGAACATTTTTTTTTTTAAAAAAAAATTTTTGGTCAAATATCCACTATACTTTTAATAAAGAAAAGTAACTTATTTAAAAATTTTAATGACTTAAGAATAATTTTTTAAAAAATTAATTTTTATTCGGTAAAAAAAAAGTAGCTTTTCTCTTTTTTGTAATTTTTTTATAAAATATAAAAGTTTTATTGGTATAAAAATATATATTTTTTTGAAAACTCTAATCAAATAATTTTTTTTATTTGTTTAATTATCAGGTCAGGACCCAGCGCGCGTGCGGGGATGTAGGAGGGGACCGAACTTTTCCGAAAGCGAAGCTGCCGCTGAAGGAGAGGGGATCTCGTCCGAGCGACCTCGAAGCGGATATTTTGGGAGTAGTTTAAGCACGGATTTTGGCGCGATGTCGGGGAGAAGCTAAGCTAAAGCGACGTTTTGAAGTAATTAATTACAGCCAAACGTTCAACCTGTGGGAAACCGACCGTCAAAAATCTCCGAGGCTGCGCCGCGTGCCAAGGGCCGGGATCCTCCTCGGGAGTTGTTTCGATTATTTCTCGGACCACGATATAATTCCCATCATTCGTTTTTCCAGGGGCGCATTGGAGAGTATAATTCCCGTAGCTCGCTGATATCACGGGAAGAAGAAAGGGGTCTGCTCCGCATACCAGCTCTAACATGTGGTGGAAGCCGGGGATGGACCATGAACGTGACGTTCTTAAGCTCGAAAAATAATGGCCCAAAAATAGTATGACTACATGCGGCTTGTGTGTGGATGACGATAGTGAGCAAAATTTAATACATGCATCGTAGCCATATCATACCAAACATCTTATGCCATATTGATACCAAATCGGTATATAGTTTCATACTATACTGATATTCAGTATTGTTGCTGCTAGAATCCGAGCTAAGGTCGGTCACCATCCGAGCTCTGTCAAGGTCGGTCTGATTCGAGATGAAAGCAGGTTGATCAAGAGTTAAGGAGTAGCTTTAAGACACTGATGGACCAATGTCGCTACTTCGAAAGGCGAGCACGACCTGCAAGAAAGTTCATTTGCCCAAAGATTTCTAGCAGGGGACTCTCCGATGCTTAAGTTAGTGAAAATCTAGAGTATCAATGGGAGAAAAAGAGAGAGGCCAGGCGAGAGCGAAAGAGTGTTTACTAAAGAGTGCCCCCGTCATTCCTATATATAGGATGGGGTGAGTACTCGTTATCTTATTTGTCGAAAGGTACGATAATTGTATGGCGACAGCTAGCCTTATTCGCTTAATGCATGGTAACAACTCCTTATGATATATCTACAATTGCATTGATTGTGTATTTTTGCCCCAGCACGATCAGTTGTTGTACCATAATTGCAACCCTTTCAATGATCTTGCATTATTCCACGGTCGGTCCGACCAGCAGAATACATCGCCCAATACCAAGGTTATTCACCTCAGTCAGTGCCAAAATCAGGGAGGTTGGAACAATCTGAGAACATGATAACTAATATTCTCCCCATCAAGTACACCTCGCCATCTCATACATACCACATACCGATACTATAATAGAATGATATTGGTATAAAATTTAGTACATAAATGGTGTATCTTGGTCATAAGTGTTTGTTCGTAGACTCCACCAGTATTCAAGTTGAGTACCTTATAATCAAGACAGACCTAGAACAAGGTTTGTTTGTCCATGACCAAAACAGTATTTTGCAAGATTTCGGAAATGACACTTGTGCAATGAGATATAAATGGTTCGCGTCATGGTTCAAATGTTGGTACATTCTAAAGTAACTAAAATGAGATGCAGATACCCGGATGATTAGTCAACCAAAGCATGTCACTACCTAAGCGTAAATGCAACGTACATGCATGTTCCATTTAGCTTGTCTTTTTTTTTCTTTCTGTCTAAAAAAGAAAGAAATAAGGCCAAGGTCTACTAGATAAGCAGGGATCTCGATGTTTTTCATTGTATTATACACTAGAAATATGTGAAGATTCATACTGGATTCTGTATTTGGGGAGATAAATTAGTGTCCTTTGAAGTTAAGCCATGTTGGGCCCCATATCGTCTCTCTATGGTGCATGCACGGAAATATTGAGAACGTGGAGCTTTTCTTAAGGTCGAGACCTGGATTTTCGAGCTAAGCTACGCGAACGTTTAGCTTATCGATGCTGGATACTATTTCACTACAAAAATAGTATCTTTTATCGGCGTTTTTTATAGCTTTTACCGGTGCTTATTAGTGTCGGTAAATTATCGACCGATGCTAGAAAAAGCGTCGACGATATTTGAGTGGAAAAATTTTTTACCGATGCAACATGAAAGCATTGGCTAAACCAAAAATTTTCCGACACTTATTAAAGTGTCGGTGTATGTTATTTTACCAACACAAAAACGCATCGGCATAAACTATCACTTAGGCGTGCCGGGATGCTGTCGAGGGTTTTAGTTTCTGCATGCAGGGCAAATTGTTTCATTATAACATTTTAGTTTTTGATTGTCTTACGGAAGCCACGCCATGGAAACCCTTTTTAGGTCGGGAACGCATGGTTAATTTGATATTCTTGCGGTGACTGTTATGATGTCATGATGGTAAGTTGTTTATCTAGATTCATTTTTGGGTAAGTATCATGTTTATAAGTTAGGATTTGTAAATATACAAACACCATTCATGATACCAGTACGAAACTAGCCTATAACCCATGTGATGCACTGGATATAATTTTTTCTCCTTTTCTCAGCTAGTCTTGAAATATAATATGAAATAGATATAAAAGCTAGATTATTTTTTAAAATATTTTTTTTGATATTAATATAATGATATACTATTTGTTACGGGGGAACTCAGCCACCATGCCCCACGTGACCGACACGCGCGTCCAAGAAGACTACAGCTGCCCCTTGATCCAGTAACCCGACCCCGAGTCGGATATCTTCGGCTTCGCAGCCCGACCCCGAGTCGGCTGCCCCTTGATCCAGTAACCCGACCCCGAGTCGGATATCTTCGGCTTCGCAGCCCGACCCCGAGTCGGCTGCCCCTTGATCCAGCAATCCGACCCCGAGTCGGCAATCTCTCGACAACGACAGGCTGTTCCCCTGAAGCACGCCGCGACCTTCTGCTCCACTACTCCCTACAACGGTCGTATCCGGCGCTGCTCCACGATCTCCTGTAACAGCCGTACAAAGCGGAGCTCCACTACGCCCTGTCATGGCCGTACCCAGCGCTACCCCACGACGCCCAGTAACGGCCATGTCAGTGGCAACTCCATCGTGCCACACGATTCCCAAACCCCCAGAAGGACCCCCCAGCCTGGTATATATGCGGCTGGGGGGAGAAGGGGGGAGGTAAGCAAGAACTTCCAGAGCATTCTCCTACTACCTGCAATTATCTCTCCTTCTCCTCCAATCTCCTCTGACTTGATCGTCGGAGGGCCCCCACTACCCCAGTGGTGGTGCGAGGCTTGCTTGCAGGTTTTCCGGTGGAAAGTGGAGCGTGATCAACACCAACCAAGGCGACTCAGACGGAACCCCGTTCACACCGCTGTGCCAATCGTTCTCGGTTTGGACCACCAGCAACAGTTGGCGCTAGAGGAAGGGACCGAATCTTAGAGCGATCGTAATGGCACGGCGAGGTGGTCGTGGAGCTTCCAATGCCTCCGGTCGCGGGGCCTCTCGCGCCTCCGGCCGGGAGGCCGCTGCGTCTCCAACACATTCTCAGCAACACTCCACCGTTCCACCCCCCATTCAGATGGTCGAAGCCGCTCAGTTCAACCAGTTAGCCCAGCAGGTTCGCACCCTCGCGGAGGCAGTGCAGAACCTGCAGGGTGTGATGTCTCGGGCGCCGCAGCGGGCCCAGGAGCCGCTGCTCCCTGAGCGCTCACCTGTCCTCCTCAACCCGCGCTCCTTCCTCTCCCATGGGGAGGAGTGCCGGCGCGAAGAAGACTCTCGAGCACGGTCCATTCTGCCGGGACCTTCCCATCGGAGCTGCGCGGGGTACGAGAGGCGGGCCCGGGCGCGTTCCCAGACCCCCCAGTCCTCAAGGAACCCGCGCTCCAGTCGGTCCCCCTCTCGGTGCTCCTTGTCTCCCACCCATCGGTCGCGCTCTCTGGACCGGTGGGTGGACGATCTCCACCGACAACTCCAGGTCCTGAAGGGCCACTCCAAAGATTCCTTCGCCGACTTGGAGATCTCCTCCCAGCCGGCGCTTGCCTCGAGGATCCTGCGGACCCCGAATCCGCCGGGGTTTAAAATGCCGGCGATCGAGCCCTATGACGGGGCGGCGGACCCGTGAGATCACGTCGAGAGTTTCAGGACTCTTATGCTCCTCCACGGAGCATCAGATCCTCTCCTCTGCAAGGCCTTCCCAGCGACCCTCCGTGGCCCGGCAAGGGCGTGGTTCGCCGGCTTGGAGGCTAACTCAATCCAGTCCTTCGACCAGTTTACTCGCCTCTTCATCACCCATTTCGCCGTCAGTAGCCGGCGGCGACTGGTCTCCGACTCCCTCTTCGATATCCGGCAAAACGAGGGAGAAAGCTTGCGGGATTATCTTACCCGCTTCAACAAGGCTACGCTGGAAGTCCGGAACCTGAGCCAGGAGGTGGCTCTTTCAGCCCTGAAGCGTGGCTTCCGAAAGGGCAGACTCACCTTCTCCCTGGACAAACGCCTGCCGCGGAGCTTCCCGGAGCTGTTGTCCCGGGCGAACCAGTATGCGGACGCCGAGGAGGCGGCCGCCCACCGGAGCAAGGAGGCCGCCGAGATCCCTCCAAAGCTCGGGAAGAAAAGGCGAAAAGAGGCACGCCAGAGGAGGAGCCCGACGCCTCAACGTCGGCGCAGAAGCCTGTCGCCGGCGAGGAACCACGGCGCCCTACGCCCTCGTTCTCCGCCCCGACGTTTCAACCGGTACACTCCTCTCCTGACTCCCCGGACCCAGATCCTCATGGAAATCAAGGGACGGGAGGACCTCCCGGTCCCGAGACAGATGAAGAAGATCCCTGGGAGGAGGCCCTCTCGGGCGTACTGTGAGTACCACCGAGACCACGGCCACGACACCGAAGACTGCTTCCAGCTTCGGGACGAGATCGAGGCTCTCATCCGCCGAGGGCGTCTCGGTCGATATGTGAACGACCGACGTCCCCCCGCAGACTCGCGTCCGGCCGACCCGGCCCCTCCGGAGCCTCGGGAGCAGAATTGACCCATCGCGGGCGTGATCCATACTATCACTGGGGGCTGCCCCCGGCCCGAGAGGAACGCAGGGGGCTCGACTGAAGCATCAGGGGCAGCCGTCGCAAAGAGGCAGAGGGTCGGTAATGTAATCACTTTTTGTGATGAAGATGTAAAGGGGGTTCAGACCCCCCACGACGACGCCATGGTGATCTCCCTCACTATGGCAAACTATGATGTAAGGCGTGTTCTTGTGGATAGTGGAAGCTCAGCTGATATTTTGTTTTACGAGGCCTTCCAAAAGATGAGCTTGTCCAGACAATTGTTGCACAAAACATCCACCCCCCTCATAGGATTCACTGGAGACGCTGTCTCGGCCGAAGGTGTCGTTGAGCTGCCTGTGACTGCGGGCGTTGCACCCGCAGAAGCCACGGTGCGGCTCGGGTTCTTGGTTGTCCGTGTTCCCTCGGCCTACAACGCTATCCTCGGACGACCCGGACTGAACGCCCTTCGCGCGGTGGTCTCAACATACCACTTGCTCATGCGGTTCCCCACGGCGGCCGGGATTGGAGAGGTCCGAGGTGACCAACCGACCGCAAGGCAATGTTTCCTAGCAACTCTCAAAGGGAAGAAGCCCGTAGAAGCCTTAAGCGTCGAGTCCCTCGACGCCAGGGACGAGGTGGCCTTGCGGCACGGGGAGCCGGCCGAAGGTGTGATCGAAGTTCCCCTCGAGGAAGGTCGCCCGGACCGGACGGTCCGGGTCGGCACCAATCTCGACCCGGGAGCTCGGGCTCGGTTGGTGGAATTCCTCCGAGCCAACGCCGATGTATTTGCCTGGTCGGCGGCCGATGTACCTGGGATCGACCCGGAGGTCATTTCTCACGCCCTCAACGTCGACCCAACCCACCGACCAGTAAAGCAGAAGAAGAGACACTGTGCCCCGGATCGGATCCGAGTGGTCGACCAGGAGGTAGACAAGCTCTTGGAGGCAGGATTCATAAGGGAGGTCAGCTACCCCGAATGGCTGGCAAATGTCGTACTTGTCCGGAAGGCGAGCGGAAAGTGGAGGATGTGCGTCGACTACACCGACCTGAACAAGGCATGCCCCAAGGATAGCTTTCCGCTTCCGCGGATAGACCAACTGGTCGACGCGACTTTCGGATATCAGCTGCTGTCTTTCATGGACGCCTTCTCCGGCTACAACCAGATAATGATGGCTCCACAGGACGAGGAGAAAACTGCCTTTATAACAGACCGGGGGCTGTACTGTTACAAGGTAATGCCCTTCGGTCTGAAGAATGCTGGCGCCACTTACCAGCGCCTCGTCAACAAAATCTTCGAAGAGCAAATCGGCCGGAACATGGAGGTGTACGTGGACGATATGCTGGTAAAGAGCCGCCATGCAGACCAGCACATCGCGGATCTGGAGGAGACTTTCGCCACCCTGCGGAAGTTTTGCATGAAGCTGAACCCAGCGAAGTGCGCCTTTGGCGCTTCGGCCGGGAGGTTCCTCGGTTTCATTGTCAACCAGCGGGGGATCGAAGCCAACCCGGACAAAATCAAGGCCATCCAAGATATGTCCCCTCCGACCAAAGTGAAGGAGGTTCAGGAGCTCGCTGGGAGGGTCGCCGCGCTCGGACGATTTGTGGCAAAATCGGCCGAACGCTGCCAACCTTTCTTCAAGGTGTTGAAACACCCGAAAGACTTCCTCTGGACGGCCGAATGTCAAGCAGCATTCGACCAGCTCAAGGAATACTTGGCGTCTCCTCCCCTGCTGTCCAAGCCGCAAGAAGGGGAGATGCTCTACCTCTATCTGGCGGTCTCCCCAACCGCAGTCAGTGCGGTACTGGTTCGGGAAGAGGCAAAGCTCCAGAAGCCTGTGTACTACATCAGCCGGGTCCTACGGGATGCCGAGACGCGGTATACGAAGGCTGAAAAGATCGCCTTCGCGCTGCTGACCGCGACCAGGAGGCTTCGCCCCTATTTCCAGGCCCATTCTGTCACCCTCTTGACCGATCAACCGCTGCGGCAGATCCTCAGCAATCCTGAGAATGCGGGACGGCTGGTGAAGTGGGCAGTAGAACTTGGTGAGTTCGACATCCGCTACCAGCCCCGACCCGCCATCAAGGCCCAGGCGCTCGCGGATTTCCTCGCTGAGTGCACGGTGCAGGAGGCGGAACCTAGGTCGCCGGAAACACCCAGCCTCGACCTCCGATTTGGACGCTTCACATCGATGGGTCGTCGAACCCCGAAGGTGGAGGGGCCGGGCTGGTCCTCACCAGCCCTGATGGAGTGATAGCCGAGTATGCCTTGAGGTTCGGATTTCCAGTGACCAACAACGAGGCGGAGTATGAGGCCCTAGTCACGGGACTCAAACTCACCAAGGAGCTCGGCATCCGGCGCCTGAAGGTCTTCACCGACTTCCAGCTGGTGGTCGGGCAGGTCCGTGGGGAGTTCGAAGCCCGGAACCCGACCATGCAGAATTACGTCCGGAAGGTGCAAGCACTCATTCCCGTTCCTTCGGCAGGGGTCTTTCAACCATGCGCCGGAGAGGAGGCCCACGATCCATGGCAACCTGAACAGCTCCGGCTTGGCAGGCTCCATCGCACCTGCACCTATATTTATAGCCAAACTGCGGCCCCCCGGTCGTTCCGATACGGGTGGCTCCAATAAATGCGGGCGCATTGAATCCGGAGCCGATCCGGCTCTCGAGGCGTATCTTCCAGCGATTTCCTAAGCGTCATTCTCCTTAATCGCATTTTTTGTGCAGGACACTCCGGGTGGCCTGTACCCCTTGGTCCACGTATCTCCGCTCGCGCCCCAGGCCGCATCCGCCTCGAAGAACGCGCGTATCGCGGCCGCTTAACTGACACTCCTCGCAAGCAGCAACTGGCGATCCGATTTTCCAGGTAACCCCTTAATTAGCACTTAATGCCCATCTGGTGTTCCCCAGGCGACGCTTGGAGAGGAGGAGAAATACAATCGCAGCTGGCCATGGAGAAATCCCGTCGGACGGCAAGCGACAGGCGCACGACCAGCGAGCGGAATTTTCCGAGGCTCGGCCCTCGGATGCCAGGCTAACCCGATGATCATCCCGGGAGCAGACTAGCCTGAAGCCCCGACCGGTCGCCTCGGCTTGCGCCAGCCTTGGCCGACCAACGAGCGGAATTTTCCGAGGCTCGGCCCTCGGATGCCAGGCTAACCCGATGATCATCCCGGGAGCAGACTAGCCTGAAGCCCCGACCGGTCGCCTCGGCTTGCGCCAGCCTTGGCCGACCAACGAGCGGAATCTCCCGAGGCTCGGCCCTCGGATGCCAGGCTAACCCGATGATCATCCCGGGAGCAGACTAGCCTGAAGCCCCGACCGGTCGCCTCGGCTTGCGCCAGCCTTGGCCGACCAACGAGCGGAATCTCCCGAGGCTCGGCCCTTAGATGCCAGGCTAACCCGATGATCATCCCGGGAGCAGACTAGCCTGAAGCCCCGACCGGTCGCCTCGGCTTGCGCCAGCCTTGGCCGACCAACGAGCGGAATCTCCCGAGGCTCGGCCCTCGGATGCCAGGCTAACCCGATGATCATCCCGGGAGCAGACTAGCCTGAAGCCCCGACCGGTCGCCTCGGCTTGCGCCAGCCTTGGCCGACCAACGAGCGGAATCTCCCGAGGCTCGGCCCTCGGATGCCAGGCTAACCCGATGATCATCCCGGGAGCAGACTAGCCTGAAGCCCCGACCGGTCGCCTCGGCTTGCGCCAGCCTTGGCCGACCAACGAGCGGAATTTTCCGAGGCTCGGCCCTTGGATGCCAGGCTAACCCGATGATCATCCCGGGAGCAGACTAGCCTGAAGCCCCGACTGGTCGCCTCGGCTTGCGCCAGCCTTGGCCGACCAACGAGCGGAATCTCCCGAGGCTCGGCCCTCGGATGCCAGGCTAACCCGATGATCATCCCGGGAGCAAACTAGCCTGAAGCCCCGACCGGTCGCCTCGGCTTGCGCCAGCCTTGGCCGACCAACGAGCGGAATTTTCTGAGGCCTAACCCTCGGATGCCTGGCTTAGCGCCGGAAGAATTTCCTGAGGCCTAACCCTCGGATGCCTGGCTTAGCGCTGGAAGAATTTCCTGAGGCCTAACCCTCGGATGCCTGGCTTAGCGCCGGAAGAATCTCCTGAGGCCTAACCCTCGGATGCCTGGCTTAGCGCCGGAAGAATCTCCTGAGGCCTAACCCTCGGATGCCTGGCTTAGCGCCGGAAGAATTTCCTGAGGCCTAACCCTCGGATGCCTGGCTTGGCGCCGGAAGAATTTCCTGAGGCCTAACCCTCGGATGCCTGGCTTAGCGCCGGAAGAATTTTCTGAGGCCTAACCCTCGGACGCCTGGCTTAGCGCCGGAAGAATCTCCTGAGGCCTAACCCTCGGATGCCTGGCTTAGCGCCGGAAGAATTTCCTGAGGCCTAACCCTCGGATGCCTGGCTTGGCGCCGGAAGAATTTCCTGAGGCCTAACCCTCGGATGCCTGGCTTCGCGCCGGAAGAATTTCCTGAGGCCTAACCCTCGGATACCTGGCCTAGCGCCAGAAGAATTTCAAGAGTCGGGAGTCAGCGAGACGCTACCAAGAGTTAAAAAGAAGAAGGACGAAAGTGAAATGAAGAAACTCTATTTGCATTAACTTTCATTGTTTCAGGGCCGAGACCCATACAACTTGGCAAAACGCCAACACACAAAGAAAAAAACAAAATACAGAAGGTCAGCTTGGAGGAACCCCCGGGTCGAGAACGTCGGGCACGTCCGTAGGGGGTAGGGAGACGGTTGGAGAAGCAGCAGGCAATGGCGCCGGAGGGGAGTCGAGAAGGGAGATCCCACTCAGGTCAATTTCGGGGTACTTAGCCGACACCCTTGCCAGGCCTTCCTCGAAGCCAAAGACAAAGGAGTCGGACCCCGCGTCCGACATATCACGGACGAACTCGTCGGACTGACGATAGGCCTGTACCGCCTCCGACATATCACGGGTGAACTCGGCGGACTGACGATAAGCCTGTACCGCCTGACGCCCGATCTCCGCACTCTTCTCGGCCAGCGTCGCCTCTGCCCGCTCCATAATCTGAGCCTTCGCCTCCAAGACCTTCGCCACAATCCGGTCATCCGCCTCGGAGGAGACCCTCAGCAGATCAGCCTGAGCCTCCTTGTGCTTCGCCTCGGCAACCAACTCCTTCAAGACGGCGACGCCATCGGATTCCTCCCTCGACAACCTCGATAGGCCAATCGGGGACTTCATCGGCGTCTCCCAGGTTGCCCTGATTCCCCAAGAGGGATCTGCGTCAACAAAAAAGAAGCGCTCCTTCCAGCCGTGAATGGAGGTAGGAGCCTCCTTGACGAGGCCGCACCCTCGCCGCGCCGCAAAGCACCACCACCCTTTATCCTGGGGGTGGCCGCTCAGGCCGTAGCATTCCCAAAAGACATTCAGGGTGGCGGGAACCTCGTGCATGCGGCAGAGAACCTGAAAGGCCGTCAGGGCGCGCCATGAGTTCGGCACCAGTTGCGTCGGCGCCACTCTTAAACCCCGAAGCACCTGAACGACTAAGTCCGAGGGGGGAAAGCGGAACCCGGCCTGAAGAATGCCCTCATTGATGGCAACCTTCCCTGGAGGAGGATGGGACATCCTCTCCTCAGGCCCCGGGAGTGTAACATTGCAGGCCTCGGGAAGGTGGTATCGAGCCACGAACCTATCTAGGTCTTCGGCGACCAACTCCGACTTAATGCGGTCTGCTCTCACTTCGTCCATCCCTAATGGCCAGTGAATCTACGGTCAGGACAGGGTCAAGAAGGGGGAAAGGACCGGAACGACTGGAGTACACTAATACAAAAGGAGAGTATGGAGAGCCCTAAATTAAAGAATGGGGCAACTCACCGGAAGAGAAGGAAGAACGGCTCCGAGAGCGTCAAAGGAGGAGCAAGCGAACAGTCCGACGGCGATGACGACAGCGCAAAGGAGAAACTCGAAGATGTCTGTAAAGAGAAAGGCGGACGGAGGAGGACCCCCGGTTAAATAGGCGGAAAGGTGGGTGACGCCCCGGTGACGCTAGAGGACGCCTGGCTGCCGAAGGGTCGCTCGCGCCCCAAAGGCGAATCGACGCCATTAAGGAAGGATGTCCGCCGAAATCCTCAGACTGCCAGGTCAGCAACAACCGCCATACGCCATAAAGAAGACGGGGAGCTCGAAGCGCGCGCGCCTCTCCGAGGGATGGCGGCGATCTCGAAGCATCACTTCCTTCACCCGTTCCCCTTCTGGTTCCAGGCTCGGAAGTGGGGGGCTACTGTTACGGGGGAACTCAGCCACCATGCCCCACGTGACCGACACGCGCGCCCAAGAAGACTACAGCTGCCCCTTGATCCAGTAACCCGACCCCGAGTCGGATATCTTCGGCTTCGCAGCCCGACCCCGAGTCGGCTGCCCCTTGATCCAGTAACCCGACCCCGAGTCGGATATCTTCGGCTTCGCAGCCCGACCCCGAGTCGGCTGCCCCTTGATCCAGCAATCCGACCCCGAGTCGGCAATCTCTCGACAACGACAGGCTGTTCCCCTGAAGCACGCCGCGACCTTCTGCTCCACTACTCCCTACAACGGTCGTATCCGGCGCTGCTCCACGATCTCCTGTAACAGCCGTACAAAGCGGAGCTCCACTACGCCCTGTCATGGCCGTACCCAGCGCTACCCCACGACGCCCAGTAACGGCCATGTCAGTGGCAACTCCATCGTGCCACACGATTCCCAAACCCCCTAGAAGGACCCCCCAGCCTGGTATATATGCGGCTGGGGGGAGAAGGGGGGAGGTAAGCAAGAACTTCCAGAGCATTCTCCTACTACCTGCAATTATCTCTCCTTCTCCTCCAATCTCCTCTGACTTGATCGTCGGAGGGCCCCCACTACCCCAGTGGTGGTGCGAGGCTTGCTTGCAGGTTTTCCGGTGGAAAGTGGAGCGTGATCAACACCAACCAAGGCGACTCAGACGGAACCCCGTTCACACCGCTGTGCCAATCGTTCTCGGTTTGGACCACCAGCAACACTATTAATATACAAATTTCAATAGTATATGTATAATTATTGATATAGTTAGATAATGCATTATTATAAAATAATAAGATCATGATAGAAATAGAAATGTATTGAATATAGAGGTTTAAATACAATATAGTAAAATTAGTAGTTGTACTTTTATTTTTCGAACAGAACATGATCACAAAATTACAATAAAAATTAACAAAATATTAGTGTGATATAATGAATGATACAAGATATGGGCAGAGTATCATAGGAATGAAAAATATTTTTCACTAATACCAGCATATATTAGGTAAATATAATTATTAATAATATCAATTAATTTCTATATTGATTTAATGATACTGATGAAAAGTTCTTTATTTGATATGATTTAATAAGCTAATAGACTCCTTATTAATGGATTAATAATCTTCTTATTTAATACAATATTGGATAAGAGAGAGAGACTACGCACTATTCGAATGGATCCGGAAGCCAAGTTGATCGCTTTCGAAGCCGTCTGATCTCGCACCACTCCCAAAGTAATGAGGATCGTAATGGGAACTGTTGCTGGTGGTCCAAACCGAGAACGATTGGCACGGCGGTGTGAACGGGGTTCCGTTTGAGTTGCCTTGGTTGGTGTTGATTGCGCTCCACCTTCCACCGGAAAACCTGCAAGCAAGCCTCGCACCACCACTGGGGTAGTGGGGGCCCTCCGACGATCAAGTCAGAGGAGATTGGAGGAGAAGGAGAGATAATAGTAGCAAGTAAGAGAATGCTCTGGAAGTTCTTGCTTACCCCCCCTTCTCCCCCCAGCCGCATATATACCAGGCTGGGGGGTCTTTCAGGGGGGTTCGTCATCGTGGGGCACGATGGAGCTGCCACTGACACGGCCGTTACAGGGCGTCGTGGGGCAGCGCTGGGTACGGCCATGACAGGGCGTAGTGGAGCTCCGCCTTGTACGGCTGTTACAGGGGATCGTGGAGCAGCGCCAGATACAACCGTTGCAGGGAGTAGTGGAGCAGGAGGCTGCGGCGTGCCTCTGGGGAATAGCCTGTCGTTGTCGAGAGATGTCCGACTCGGGGTCGGGCTGCGGAGCCGAAGATGTCCGACTCGGGGTCGGATTGCTGGATCAAGGGGCAGCCGACTCGGGGTCGGGCTGCGGAGCCGAAGATGTCCGACTCGGGGTCGGATTGCTGGATCAAGGGGCAGCCGACTCGGGGTCGGGCTGCAGAGCCGAAGATGTCCGACTCGGGGTCGGATTACTGGATCAAGGGGCTGCCGTAGTCTTCCTGGGCGCGCGTGCCGGTCACGTGGGGCATGGTGGCTTAGTTCCCCCGTAACAGTAGCCCCCCACTTCCGAGCCTGGAACCATAAGGGGAACGGGTGAAGGGAGTGATGCTTCGAGATTGCCGCCATCCCTCGGAGAGGCGCGCGCGCTTCGAGCTCCCCGCCTTCTTTATGGCGTATGGCGGTTGTTGCTGACCTGGCAGTCTGAGGATTTCGGCGGACATCCTTCCTTAATGGCGTCGATTCGCCTTTGTGGCGCGAGCGACCCTTCGGCAGCCAGCTGTGTCTGTCTCATGTCGGTGAGTGTTCTTTTGGTCGCTTTCGTCATTTTTAGGCTCTATTGATCCCCGCCTGACGCCCTCATTTTTCCTATCTATCAGCTCGCCCAGTACATGATCCATCTGGAGGAGAGCTACGAAGAACAGGTGAGGCTTCGGGTGAGGGCCGAGGACCGACTGAAAGCCGTAGAGGAGGGAGACCAGGCTACGGCCGGGAGGACGACCCGGGACCTCGAGATGAGGCTCCGAGTGGCCGAAGAGCGGGTAGTTGGCTTCGCCGTCCTCGAGAAGCAACTGTTGGAGGCTCAGGAGCAACTCAAAGTTGCCTCGGGCCTCGAAAGCGAGATCAGGAAGGCGGAGGAGCGGGCCGAGAAGCAGTCCCGGAAGGTTGCCGACTACCGGGAGAGGTGGGAGAAGGCCCAGCGGTCAGCCGACAACGCCCGCAACCGAATCCGATCTCTTGAAGCCAAGCTGGGCGAATTGGAGTCGGCCTTGGAGAAGTCCCGCGCGAGCGACCAGGAGCTTCATTCGCGCCTGGAGGAGGCTGAGGCTGCTCGCATCGCTGCCGAGGCGAAGCACAAGGAGGCCCAGGCTGATCTGCTGAGGGTCTCCTCCGAGGCGGATGACCGGATTGTGGCGAAGGTCTTGGAGGCAAAAGCTCAGATTATAGAGCGAGCAGAGGCGGCGCTGGCCGAGAAGAGTGCGGAGATCGGGCGTCAGGCGGTACAGGCTTATCGTCAGTCTGCCGAGTTCACCCGTGACATGTCGGGGGCGGTACAGGCCTATCGTCAGTCTGACGAGTTCGTCCGTGACATGTCGGACGCGGGGTCCGACTCCTTTGTCTTAGGCTTCGAGGAAGGCTTGGCAAGGGTGTCGGCTAAGTACCCCGAAATTGACCTGAGTGGGATCTCCCTTCTCGACTCCCCTCCGGCGCCATTGCCTGCTGATTATCCAACCGTCTCCCTACCCCTTGCAGACGTGCCGGGCGTTTCCGACCCGGGGGTTCCTCCAAGCTGACCCTCTGTACTTTTCTTTGTGTGTTGGCGTTTTGCCAAGTTGTATGGGTCTCGGCCCTGAAACAATGAAAGTTAATGCAAATAGAGTTTCTTCATTTCACTTTCGTCCTTCTTCTTTTTAACTCTTGGTAGCGTCTCGCTGACTCCCGACTCTTGAAATTCTTCTGGCGCTAGGCCAGGTATCTGAGGGTTAGGCCTCAGGAAATTCTTCCGGCGCTAAGCCAGGCATCCGAGGGTTAGGCCTCAGGAACTTCTTCCGGCGCTAAGCCAGGCATCCGAGGGTTAGGCCTCCGGAACTTCTTCCGGCGCTAAGCCAGGCATCCGAGGGTTAGGCCTCAGAAAATTCTTCCGGCGCTAGGCCAGGCATCCGAGGGTTAGGCCTCAGGAACTTCTTCCGGCGCTAAGCCAGGCATCCGAGGGTTAGGCCTCAGGAAATTCTTCCGGCGCTAGGCCAGGCATCCGAGGGTTAGGCCTCAGGAACTTCTTCCGGCGCTAAGCCAGGCATCCGAGGGTTAGGCCTCAGGAACTTCTTCCGGCGCTAAGCCAGGCATCCGAGGGTTAGGCCTCAGGGAATTCTTCCGGCGCTAGGCCAGGCATCCGAGGGTAAGGCTTCAGGAACTTCTTCCGGCGCTAAGCCAGGCATCCGAGGGTTAGGCCTCAGGAACTTCTTCCGGCGCTAAGCCAGGCATCCGAGGGTTAGGCCTCAGGAAATTCTTCCGGCGCTAGGCCAGGCATCCGAGGGTTAGACCTCAGGAACTTCTTCCGGCGCTACGCCAGGCATCCGAGGGTTAGGCCTCAGGAAATTCCGCTCGTTGGTCGGCCAAGGCTGGCGCAAGCCGAGGCAACCGGTCGGGGCTTCAGGCTAGTCTGCTCCCGGGATGATCATCGGGTTAGCCTGGCATCCGAGGGCCAAGCCTCGGGAGATTCCGCTCGTTGGTCGGCCAAGGCTGGCGCAAGCCGAGGCGACCGGTCGGGGCTTCAGGCTAGTCTGCTCCCGGGATGATCATCGGGTTAGCCTGGCATCCGAGGGCCGAGCCTCGGGAGATTCCGCTCGTTGGTCGGCCAAGGCTGGCGCAAGCCGAGGCGACCGGTCGGGGCTTCAGGCTAGTCTGCTCCCGGGATGATCATCGGGTTAGCCTGGCATCCGAGGGCCAAGCCTCGGGAAATTCCGCTCGTTGGTCGGCCAAGGCTGGCGCAAGCCGAGGCGACCGGTCGGGGCTTCAGGCTAGTCTGCTCCCGGGATGATCATCGGGTTAGCCTGGCATCCGAGGTCCGAGCCTCGGAAAATTCCGCTCGTTGGTCGGCCAAGGCTGGCGCAAGCCGAGGCGACCGGTCGGGGCTTCAGGCTAGTCTGCTCCCGGGATGATCATCGGGTTAGCCTGGCATCTGAGGGTTGTCAGGCCTCAGGAAATTCTGCTCGTTGGTCGGCCAAGGCTGGCGCAAGCCGAGGCGACCGGTCGGGGCTTCAGGCTAGTCTGCTCCCGGGATGATCATCGGGTTAGCCTGGCATCCGAGGGCCGAGCCTCGGGAGATTCCGCTCGTTGGTCGGCCAAGGCTGGCGCAAGCCGAGGCGACCGGTCGGGGCTTCAGGCTAGTCTGCTCCCGGGATGATCATCGGGTTAGCCTGGCATCCGAGGGCCAAGCCTCGGGAAATTCCGCTCGTTGGTCGGCCAAGGCTGGCGCAAGCCGAGGCGACCGGTCGGGGCTTCAGGCTAGTCTGCTCCCGGGATGATCATCGGGTTAGCCTGGCATCCGAGGGCCGAGCCTCAGAAAATTCCGCTCGTTGGTCGGCCAAGGCTGGCGCAAGCCGAGGCGACCGGTCGGGGCTTCAGGCTAGTCTGCTCCCGGGATGATCATCGGGTTAGCCTGGCATCTGAGGGTTGTCAGGCCTCAGAAAATTCCGCTCGTTGGTCGGCCAAGGCTGGCGCAAGCCGAGGCGACCGGTCGGGGCTTCAGGCCAGTCTGCTCCCGGGATGATCATCGGGTTAGCCTGGCATCCGAGGGCCGAGCCTCGGAAAATTCCGCTCGCTGGTCGTGCGCCTGTCGCTTGCCGCCCGACGGGATTTCTCCGTGGCCAGCTGCGATCGTGTTTCTCCTCCTCTCTAAGCGTCGCCTGGGGAACACCAGATGGGCATTAAATGCTAATTGAGGGGTTACCTGGGAAATCGGATCGCCAGTTGCTGCTTGCGAGGAGTGTCAGTTAAGCGGCCGCGATACGCACGTTCTTCGAGGCGGATGCGGCCTGGGCGCGAGCGGAGATACGTGGACCTAGGGGTACAGGCCACCCGGAGTGTCCTGCACAAAGAATGCGATTAAGGAGAATAACGCTTAGGAAATCGCGGGAAGATACGCCTTGAGAGCCGGATCGGCTCCGGATTCAATGCGCCCGCATTTATTGGAGCCACCCGCATCGGAACGACCGGGGGGCCGCAGTTTGGCTATAAATATAGGTGCAGGTGCGATGGAGCCTGCCAAGCCGGAGCTGTTCAGGTTGCCATGGATCATGGGCCTCCTCTCCGGCGCATGGTTGAGAGACCCCTACCGAAGGAACGGGAGGCGCGCCCTTTCGCGACTTCCGCCAACTAGCCGTTTCATCTGGGATCAACAAGGAGGTTCTCCCCGGCGGAACTCCGCTCTAGGCATTTCATCCGGGATCACGTCTCCCCTCCTTGAAGTTCAGCCTCCCGATTGAGCTCCGCGCCAGACGCTTGATCCGGGACCGCGCCTCCATATGCTCTTCTCCCTTGTATTCCTTCTCTCCCCTAACACTGGGGAGGACCGGAATATCCCTTGGAGGTGGCGTTCCCCTGGAGGCAGCGGGAGCTTCTTCTGCGGCGGCTCCTCGTCTTTTTCGTGAGGCGTGGATGGCGCCTCTGGGTAGGAGCAGTGTGGACTTCTCCTTCGTCCACTTCTTCTTCATCCGCGCCGGCTCTTCGTCTTTTTCGTGAGACGTCGATGGCGCCTCCGGTTGGAAGCACCCACTTCCGGTGGGATTGCAGCCGCTTCGGATGGAGGTTTCGGGATCCCAGATCTTCAGTTCCTCGGAGTCTCCACCTCTTCTTTACTTTCTTTACACCCTAATTCCCCTCTGGAAATTTCTTGTAATTACACGAGCACGCCATTGTAACCAGAAATTATTGAAATGAAAAGTGTTATACATTTTTGAACTGTCTTTCTGGCATTGTCGTTCTACTGGTAATACATCCGCAAGTTAGCGGAATTCCAGCTCCTTGGAATTTCTCGACCATCTAGGGCCTCCAACTGGTAGGAGCCAGGTCGGTTTACCCAGCGAACCCTATACGGGCCTTCCCAATTTGGCGCTAGCTTCCCACCTTCCGCAGGTTGAGATGCTTTAGCTCGCCTTAGCACCAGATCTCCGATTCTGAAAAGCTTCGGTCGGACCTTGGAGTTGTAATATCGGGCCACCCTCCGCTGATACCTCGCCATCCGAACCTGCGCCATTTTCCTCGCTTCTTCCAAGAGATCCAGGTTCCCTCGGAGTTGCTCCCAATTGGCCTCGGGTCGGTGCGCGGCCACCCGAGGTGAGGGGAGTCCGAGCTCCACGGGGACAACGGCTTCCGCGCCATAGGTTAGGCTGAAAGGCGTCTCCCCGATAGGGCTCCGATGCGTGGTCCGATACGCCCAAAGGACATTCTCGAGTTCTTCGACCCAAGCTTGCCCCGTCCGACCGATTCGCGCTTTGATTCCTTGGAGGATTGTCCGATTTGTGACCTCGGCCTCGCCGTTGGTTTGGGAATGCGACACAGATGTGAACCGATGCTCGATCCCGAACTCCTCGCAGAAGTCACGGAAATGCTTGTTGTCGAACTGTCGACCATTATCCGAGATGAGGATCCGAGGTACCCCAAATCGGACAATGATGTTCTTCTTCACGAACTTCCGGACTTGCGCCTCCGTGATAGTGGCCAGCGGCTCTGCCTCCACCCACTTGGTGAAGTAGTCGATTGCAACAATCAAAAATTTCCGCGGAGCTGAAGCGACGGAGAACGGTCCGAGGACATCCATTCCCCACTGGGCGAAGGGCCAGGGTGCAGTGATTGGTGCCAAGGGGACAGAAGGGACTCTCTGGACGTTGGCGTGGCGCTGGCAGGCGTCGCATTTCCGTACATGATCCTTTGAGTCCTCCAACAAGGTAGGCCAATAATAGCCTTGCCTCATGATCTTGTGCGCCAAGGACCTAGCCCCCAAGTGTGATCCGCAAACGCCTTCGTGGACTTCGCCGAGGACGTAGGCCGCTTCCGAGGGGCGGAGGTACTTTAAGAGGGGGCGGTGAACGAGGTCCGATACAGCCTCCCTTCATAGAGTACGTAGTGGGCGGACTTCATAACAAGTCGCCGAGCTTGATCTTCGTCTTCAGGGAGGATCCCTTCGGCGAGGTAGGCGACAAGCGGGTCCATCCAAGACGGCTCCGGATCAATCGCCATCACCGCTCCAGCCTCGCCGATGCTCGGGGCATCCAGGGTCTCCAGGTAGATCGCCCTCGACAAGTTGTGCGCGTCTGCGCCCACTAAGCGGGACAACCTGTCGGCCCTGGCATTTTCACTTCTTGGGACCTGCTGGATGTCGACACTGCCGAGGTCGGGAATGAGTGCTTGCACCTTCCGGACGTAATTCTGCATGGTCGGGTTCCGGGCCTCGAACTCCCCACGGACCTGCCCGACCACCAGCTGGGAGTCGGTGAAGACCTTCAGGCGAGCTCCTTGGTGAGTTTGAGTCCCGTGACTAGGGCCTCGTACTCCGCCTCGTTGTTGGTCACTGAAAATCCGAACCTCAAGGCATACTCGGCTATCACTCCATCAGGACTGGTAAGGACCAGCCCGGCCCCTCCACCTTCGGGGTTCGACGACCCATCGATGTGAAGCGTCCAAATCGGGAGGTCGAGGCTGGGTGTTTTCGGCGATCTAGGTTCCGCCTCCTGCACCGTGCACTCAGCGAGGAAATCCGCGAGCACCTGGGCCTTGATGGCGGGTCGGGGCTAGTAGCAGATGTCGAACTCACCAAGTTCTACTGCCCACTTCACCAGCCGTCCCGCATTCTTAGGATTGCTGAGGATCTGCCGCAGCGGTTGATCGGTCAAGAGGGTGACAGAATGGGCCTGGAAATAGGGGCGAAGCCTCCTGGTCGCGGTCAGCAGCGCGAAGGCGATCTTTTCAGCCTTCGTATACCGCGTCTCGGCATCCCGTAGGACCCGGCTGATGTAGTACACAGGCTTCTGGAGCGTTGCCTCTTCCCGAACCAGTACCGCACTGACTGCGGTTGGGGAGATCGCCAGATAGAGGTAGAGCATCTCCCCTTATGAATCCTGCCTCCAAGAGTTTGTCTACCTCCTGGTCGACCACCCGGATCCGATCCGGGGCACAGTGTCTCTTCTTCTGCTTTACTGGTCGGTGGGTCGGGTCGACGTTGAGGGCGTGAGAAATGACCTCCGGGTCGATCCCAGGTACATCGGCCGCCGACCAAGCGAATACATCGGCGTTGGCTCGGAGGAATTCCACCAACCGAGCCCGAGCTCCCGGGTCGAGATTGGTGCCGACCCGGACCGTCCGGTCCGGGCGACCTTCCTCGAGGGGAACTTCGATCACACCCTCGGCCGGCTCCCCGTGCCGCAAGGCCACCTCGTCTCTGGCGTCAAGGGACTCGACGCTTAGGGCTTCCACGGGCTTCTTCCCTTTGAGAGTTGCTAGGAAACATTGCCGTGCGGTCGGTTGGTCACCTCGGACCTCTCCAATCCCGGCCGCCGTGGGGAACCGCATGAGCAAGTGGTACGTAGAGACCACCGCGCGAAGGGCATTCAGCCCGGGTCGTCCGAGGATAGCGTTGTAGGCCGAGGAAACACGGACGACCAAGAATCCGAGTTGCACGGTGGCTTCTGCGAGTGTGACGCCCGCAGTCACAGGCAGCTCGATGACGCCTTCCGCTGGGACAGCGTCACCGGTGAATCCTATGAGGGGGGTGGATACTTTGTGCAACAACTGTCTGGACAAGCTCATCTTTTGGAAGGCCTCGTAAAACAAAATATCAGCTGAGCTTCCACTATCCACAAGAGCACGCCTTACATCATAGTTTGCCATAGTGAGGGAGATCACCATGGCGTCATCGTGGGGGGTCTGAACCCCCTTTACATCTTCATCACAAAAAGTGATTACATTGCCGACCCTCTGCCTCTTCGCGACGGCCACCCCTGATGCTTCCACCGAGCCCCCTGCGTTCCTTACGGGCCGAGAGCAGCCCCCAGTGATAGTATGGATCACGCCCGCGACGGGTCGATTCTGCTCCCGAGGCTCCGGAGGGGCCGGGTCGGCCGGACGCGAGTCTGCGGGGGGACGTCGGTCGTTCACATATCGACCGAGACGCCCCCGGCGGATGAGAGCCTCGATCTCGTCCCGAAGCTGGAAGCAGTCTTCGGTGTCGTGGCCGTGGTCTCGGTGGTACTCACAGTACGCCCGAGAGGGCCTCCTCCCAGGAATCTTCTTCATCTGTCTCGGGACCGGGAGGTCCTCCCGCCCCTTGATTTCCATGAGGATCTGGGCCCGGGGAGTCAGGAGAGGAGTGTACCGGTTGAAACGTCGAGGCGGAGAACGAGGGCGTAGGGCGCCGTGGTTCCTCGCCGGCGACAGGCTTCTGCGCCGACGTTGAGGCGTCGGGCTCCTCCTCTGGCGTGCCTCTTTTCGCCTTTTCTTCCCGAGCTTTGGAGGGATTTCGGCGGCCTCCTTGCTCCGGTGGGCGGCCGCCTCCTCGGCGTCCGCATACTGGTTCGCCCGGGACAACAGCTCCGGGAAGCTCCGCGGCAGGTGTTTGTCCAGGGAGAAGGTGAGTCTGCCCTTTCGGAAGCCACACTTCAGGGCTGAAAGAGCCACCTCCTGGCTCAGGTTCCGGACTTCCAGCGTAGCCTTGTTGAAGCGGGTAAGATAATCCCGCAAGCTTTCTCCCTCGTTTTGCCGGACATCAAAGAGGGAGTCGGAGACCAGTCGCCGCCGGCTACTGACGGCGAAATGGGTGATGAAGAGGCGAGTAAACTGGTCGAAGGACTGGATTGAGTTAGCCTCCAAGCCGGCAAACCACGCCCTTGCCGGGTCACGGAGGGTCGCCGGGAAGGCCTTGCAGAGGAGAGGATCTGATGCTCCGTGGAGGAGCATAAGGGTCCTGAAACTCTCGACGTGATCCCGCGGGTCCGCCGCCCCGTCATAGGGCTCGATCGCCGGCATTTTAAACCCCGGCGGATTCGGGGTCCGCAGGATCCTCGAGGCAAGCGCCGGCTGGGAGGAGATCTCCAAGTCGGCGAAGGGATCTTTGGAGTGGCCCTTCAGGACCTGGAGTTGTCGGTGGAGATCGTCCACCCGCCGGTCCAGGAGCGCGACCGATGGGTGGGAGACAAGGAGCACCGAGAGGGGGACCGACTGGAGTGCGGGTTCCTTGAGGACTGGGGGGTCTGGGAACGCGCCCGGGCCCGCCTCTCGTACCCCGCGCAGCTCCGATGGGAAGGTCCCGGCAGAATGGACCGTGCTCGAGAATCTTCCTCGCGCCGGCGCTCCTCCCCATGGGAGAGGAAGGAGCGCGGGTTGAGGAGGACAGGTGAGCACTCAGGGAGCAGCGGCTCCTGGGCCCGCTGCGACGCCCGAGACATCACACCCTGCAGGTTCTGTACTGCCTCCGCGAGGGTGCGAACCTGCTGGGCTAACTGGTCGAACTGAGCGGCTTCGACCATCTGAATGGGAGGTGGAGCGGTGGAGTGTTGCTGAGAATGTGTTGGAGACGCAGCAGCCTCCCGGCCGGAGGCGCGAGAGGCCCCGCGACCGGAGGCATTGGAAGCTCCACGACCACCTCGCCGTGCCATTACGATCGCTCTGAGATTCGGTCCCTTCCTCTAGCGCCAACTGTTGCTGGTGGTCCAAACCGAGAACGATTGGCACGGCGGTGTGAACGGGGTTCCGTTTGAGTTGCCTTGGTTGGTGTTGATTGCGCTCCACCTTCCACCGGGAAACCTGCAAGCAAGCCTCGCACCACCACTGGGGTAGTGGGGGCCCTCCGACGATCAAGTCAGAGGAGATTGGAGGAGAAGGAGAGATAATAGTAGCAAGTAAGAGAATGCTCTGGAAGTTCTTGCTTACCTCCCCCCCTTCTCCCCCCAGCCGCATATATACCAGGCTGGGGGGTCTTTCAGGGGGGTTCGTCATCGTGGGGCACGATGGAGCTGCCACTGACACGGCCGTTACAGGGCGTCGTGGGGCAGCGCTGGGTACGGCCATGACAGGGCGTAGTGGAGCTCCGCCTTGTACGGCTGTTACAGGGGATCGTGGAGCAGCGCCAGATACAACCGTTGCAGGGAGTAGTGGAGCAGGAGGCTGCGGCGTGCCTCTGGGGAATAGCCTGTCGTTGTCGAGAGATGTCCGACTCGGGGTCGGGCTGCGGAGCCGAAGATGTCCGACTCGGGGTCGGATTGCTGGATCAAGGGGCAGCCGACTCGGGGTCGGGCTGCGGAGCCGAAGATGTCCGACTCGGGGTCGGATTGCTGGATCAAGGGGCAGCCGACTCGGGGTCGGGCTGCAGAGCCGAAGATGTCCGACTCGGGGTCGGATTACTGGATCAAGGAGCTGCCGTAGTCTTTCTGGGCGCGCGTGCCGGTCACGTGGGGCATGGTGGCTAAGTTCCCCCGTAACAGGAACCATTAAGGCAGAAAAAGAAGAAACATTAATGAGCTGTTGTCCCTTCTCTTCATTACAGCAGTGTCGTGTTTACAAAAATATACTTCATTAATTGTTGGGACAACAATGCTACATTTCAAGAAAAAAAGCACTTCGTCAATGAAGTGTTTATTCCATGGTGTTTCTATTTATTACCGTAGTCTAGTATATGAATGCCTAATAGGTTTCTGCTTACTCGTGGCCCGTTTGTGCTTACTCCTATAAGATTTATGTTTATTTTACACTATCTTGTGTTTATTGCATTTGAACTTTATATTTTTTTCAAAAAAAAACTTTGTATTTATCCTTCATCTTTATTGTTTATCATGGGCGAGTCTTGATCTGACCAAATTGTACGCTCTCACCCTCTCTCTCCATTACAGTGGTTTAAGGGGAGAAAAAAAAAAAAATCCCCTTTAGCATGTCGTGCCCATTAACGATTGTTTATTTCTGAAGTATTTTTTTATTAATATCCTCCTAAATATCGAATTTTGTATAAATATTCTTTCAAAATTGATATTTATATATATACCCTCGTCAAAACACTTGTTTGGCTATTTCTACCATTTTTTTTATTCTTATTTTTGCATATGTACCCATGCCATCTAACGCCATTAAAAATTAACAGTTTAAAATTAAAATGACTAAAATATTTATAATAGGTAGATGTGCAAAATAATATATTTATAAGGCGATCGTAATGAAGGAATTAATTGCCGCGCTTATGAGTGTATTGGAACATAATAAGTTGAGATTGGAGGGGTTAATTGCCCAAATCGTTTTCGATTGAGGACCACATTTCAATTCACCCATCTTGTGATCGCTCCCCTCCGCCTCGAGGTGATGGACTCCTTCCACGGGAACCCCGAAAAATTCCCCAGCGATCAAACGTCTCAAAGTTCTAGTTGGTGATGTGCTTCTTCTTGAACAGACGGTCCTGATCAAAACAACCATGATCGAAGAACCAAACGATACCCCTTCCCAATTTCGTTTGTGGACTTCGGAATAGAGTCAGAGATCAGACGGCCAAGATCAAAAGTCCTGCCTGGGCACTTGATACTGTTACGCCGGGTTCGTCGTTTTTTATTTTGTTTAGTCATAGAAACTACAGTAGTACAAAAATATGAAATATGAGGGCAAGAATAGCGGCTGCAAATTTGAAAAAAAAAGAATTCTTTTATTGCCATGGTAGCAATCAAAATTCTATAGCGATGGCCATGCTTCGATCTAAAATAATAAAAATAAAGGAGTCTTAGGGTGTGGTTGGCAGAGACTTTCTATCAGAATGATGTTCAAAAAATAGAAAAAAATTATGCCGGAATATCCCAACACTCACCAAAGGTTACCAAAAATTTGGTTATATGGGCTAAGGAGAATACCAATAGAAATCGGGCATGTAGTCAGCCAAAAATGGCACGAACGTCCTATGTATGGATCATGCCCTACTTATGAAGGCACTAAAGGCAGTGAAATTTCGTCTGTGATCTCGGTTAGAGTACCGCCAATTGAGGGGAGGTTTTGGGATTCGAATCTATCTAGCTGTAGTTGATTGTTTTTTTTTTGTTTTTTTTTTATATGGTTGGATGTATTTATATTAAAGTTATATGAATTGCTGTTTTAACTTAAAAAAAAAAAAACTACCTGAACACCTTTCGCGTGCCAGGTGGCAACTCTTAGCTGAGCATCTGCTGACATCGTCGTGAATTCTGATTGGGTCCTTCTAGCGGGCTGTGATTGGCCGTGATGCACATCACCTTTCGATCGCTTGCCACGTGCGGAAATGGCCGGGAACGACTCCACCGGGCAACGGAGATCGAAAGCCGATGCCAGAAATATTCGGAAATCAAGGAAAGAAAGCCTGAAGATGCAAAAAAAAAAAAACAAAAACGGGAGGGAACCAATCGATCAGATTCCTCCCGCGAATTGGCGTTAAATGATTTCTCTCTCTCTTTTTAATGTTTTTACTTTGTGTGTTTAGATTGATGAAACCCTCTCCAAGTTTAGTGTTTCTGTCTCGGGGATGAATTCTTGTAGAGATTTTGTTCTCTTTTCAGGGCTATGGTTTGGTGGGAGCATCTATTTGTAGATTGATGAGAGATTTTAGGGATTTTCTGGTCCTAGTTTAAGAGACTAGGGTTTAATTTAATGTATCAAAAGGTGGATTAGACCTGGGTTTCGATTAATATGCCTTCCCCGTTTGGATTCAATTGCTGTATTTTGGGCTTTCTTGGGTTTTGATGGTCTTTTACTTGTTCATGTTTTGAAGTTTCGTTCTTGTTGTTCAATGGTTGGATTGCAGTAGTTTGTGAGCATTTGACAGATGCTTCTACTGTTAGCTCGAGAGAAACTTTGCTGCTATTGATGTTTAGGTATTATTCTTTTGTGTCCATTGATTATTTCTTACTGTCTGATCTATGAGTCGGGTTCTCTACTGCATATACTAGTTAAAATGTTGAACAATTTGGTGAATGACTAATTAGCAAAGCAGTGTACTTCCCCATTCAGATGATTTGGCGCTTAAAAACACCTAAATTGGGTACTTGTTTCAGTGCTCTGAGGTGCTAATTTGCATCATTTTGAGTTGTTACTGCAGCAACCTTATAGCAGCATCAGGAAGAAGAGTAGTTTAGTGCACTACCTGTTGTAATTGATAATGGTGCTTCTATCATTCTCCTTAGGGTGGAAACCCTGCCGTGTTTATTCTATAATAACAAGAAAGCATCTTATTGTAACACATGCGTTGATCCCTTTCTTAATTTTGTGCGTATTTGGATGGATGTTTTTTAAGTATATATTTTAATTGAAAGATCTAAATACCAATAAAAAAAATGCTTGAAGAAAGTGCTGCATGCATTGCATGAAACTTTTCATTCTGCTTTTAGTGCACTTTTAGGGCCGTAAAGCATTCAGGAGGTGGGCCATTGATAATGCATTCTCATTGCTGGATATTATTTGCTTCATTACTGCATTACATTTTCCTACAATGTCAGCCTCTTCCTGGACTTTGTTTCTTTCATATATCTGTGATGCAATGAGTGAGGAGATACCATCATCTGAACCATTTGAAGCTTCAAATAGTTACCCATTTGATGTATTTAATTTCTTCATTTCTGAGCAGCTTATCCGGTCTACCAATTTATTTTGCAGGATGGGTTACTCTTGATATGTTTCGATTTTTAGAAGAGAAAAAGGAAGAATATATCAGTTTTGGGTTCATGGTAGATACAAATCATTGAGCTTTGCATTCCAATACTGAAAATTATCTCCATTTCCTGTGAAATGAAAATGCCTTTTTTTCCCCCTTGTCTTTTGAGTTTAAGTGGTGTTATCAGAAAGAAGATCCTGTAGTTGTCACAAAGAATGACTGGCGAAGCACTGGAAAGTGGGCATCTTGCTATCTTCCTATGCTACTTCCTAATTCAAGTCTGTTAGTTGAGTTTTATGGCTGTTCATTTTTCTTGAACCACAAGGTGAAGTTGATCGAACCGACAGACGTCCTCTGCTGATGGTGATCACAAGGGGTGATGTTGCTTCTGCATCGTTCTCTCATGATGGTGATCACAATGATTTGGGTGAATTGCATTATGAAGATGGTCCTTCAACAAGCACACAAGCTCAAACTTCTACATCATCTTCATCTTTGCCCAATGTATCCAATTCTAGGAATGTTTCTTTAATCAGGAGAGGTGATAACCATGGTCGCGGGCACAGAAACCCGTTAAATTCTGGTTTATGGATTTCGATTGAGTTTATTGTGAATGTGAGCCAAATTATAGCAGCTATTGTTGTTCTTTCCTTGTCAAGGCATGAGCATCCGCAAGCTCCATTGTTTGCATGGATTATAGGCTATACTTTAGGATGTATTGCCACTCTACCTCATCTTTATTGGCGCTACATTCATCGTAACAATCAAGGCTCTGAACAAGAAACTGCACATTCACGTCAGAGTTCTTCTCGAAATAACCTTGCTGGGTCAGCTTCATACGCTACCATTTTTTTTAATCAAGCCTTGGAAGGAGAAAACCGCCATAGCGCCGGAGCAGTCTTTCAATTTGACCAAAACTTGGTAATTTCTAGTCCAAGGTATCATTCATCATGCAATTATTATAACAAACTGATTCTTGAAATCATTTTCTTTGTTCTTTTTATCATTATTAATGTAACCTTTATGCTTTTAGGTAAACCTTTATTAATTAACTCTCTTTAATATATTTACCCATGTTATAACTTCAGTTATATGCATGTGATGCCAATACTGCTAAATATAATTTTTTTGCTGGATCAAGCTATATGATCATTTGAAGTTCTTGTGGCTATCATGATTTGTGCAAAATGTCTATGAGCAGCATGCAGTAGTAACAAATATTTATGATAACTTTGGGTCTCCTAAGGATTTTCGGAATTGTCTGAATGGTTATGTCTCTTTGGACAAGTGGGATGGACGCATTTTGCAAGAACATGGAAAACACACATGAAAGTTGATTTTTGCTGAATACACACTACTTTCGGTGACATTTGAGCGGATGCTATTGCAAATGGGTTTTATCTGTGCTACAGATATGATGCAAATGCTCAGCATGATGGGACATTTGTGCCTGCGGTTTGTGTTTCTCAATGTCCTTGCATAAAACACTCTTCTCTTGGCTAATATGCCCCTCCATGTTCATTTTGTAGTAAATATCTGAGAAAGATAGAGAAGTACATATACTTAGATAAATATATTTATCAAGTCTTACCATAACCTTAACCATCCAGCCTTTGCCAACTATTCGTGATTGATCCATTTCATAATTTGACATTAAACCTCAACCTTTCTCATGCGGGCTTGGGACCAGCCAAGACAATGTTTTTGATGGAATGACATCCATCAATCAAATGCTCCTTCTTGACTTAATCACATGCAACTCACAAGACTAGCAATAATATATGTAGCAAAACTCTATATGTTATATGTTGAACATGGTTAATTATGTTGTTTTTCTTTCCTTTTCTTTTCTGTCTGATGCCGCAATTATATGCTCTTTTTTCGCTTTCATTGAAGCAGTTGTGCTCTTATTAGTGTAAGCTAGCTGGATTAAGGCTTATATATTTTGGAGAATAACTGCCATATTAGAAAGGCTTTAGTTGGACTTGTTGGATGTTAGATTTGTTTCCTTTTCAAAGAATTTGGTGGCCCCGGAAACTTGCCAGTTGGCTTGGGTATGTGCGAGCACATGAGCTGAAATGTCTGTTTGCCATCCAAGTCAATTGTCTAATTTGGTTATCATGATGTACACATCCTAAAACACACAAGGAACAAATTTCATTTTGTTTACTTCAATACTATAGTTTACCATGTGCCATCTTTTGACAGAAGTTCATGTAATTTGCTCCCATTTTATGACCACTTTAAGTAGTACCCATTAGATTTATTTTTGCTTTTCTTCCTTTTGTCTTAAAGAACATTCTGAACCATCAATTTGGATCACGTGCAATGATTTTTTGGCATTAGTGTATACATAAAGAAAAACTTACCCTATAAATTTAGGGATGTACTGCAGTTTTGTTGGTATTTTCTAAATTAACATATTGCTGATGATCAGGGAAGTAAAACAAAAAAGAGTAACAGGACTTCCCTGACAGGACAAATATTCTCTGATGGCTTAGATATTCAGTGCAGGCTTCATAATTTTTTTTGACATGTTTTAAATTTGTGATTTTTAAAGTTATGCAAATTACAATAGAAAGAAAGAATTTATAGTAATCTTCAAATAGAATTTCTTGTGTTGCTATCTATGATTTTGACAACATTGAAACAAATCTGAAGTTACTAGATAAACTTTCAAGTGTATTGAAAATTATAAGTACGTATTTTGTTTTAAAATATCATGTGCTCAACAGGCTCAGTGAACTGGTTGACCATTACAAGATGGCTTTGTATTGTTTTTTCGCTGTGTGGTTTGTTGTTGGCAATATCTGGATCTTTGGTGGGCACTCATCTTCATCTGATGCTCCCATCTTGTACAGGTACATCCATAATTGCTTTAATTTTTTTTCCACTTCGTTCCCATCTTGATGCACCCTGATTTACCCCTTGCTCTCTCTAGGTTATGTATAGCTTTCCTCACATTCAGTTGTATTGGGTATGCAATGCCATTTATCCTGTGTGCCATGATCTGCTGCTGTTTGCCTTGCATAATATCTGTTCTGGGCTTTCAAGAGGATTTGGGACAGACCAGAGGAGCTACCACTTAGGCAATTAATGCACTGCCAACCTATAAGTTTAAGGCAAAGAGAAACCAAATTAGAGGAGGGGTTGAAACAAATTCAGAGAACATATATGATGGTGGGACAGTTGCTTCTGGTACTGACAAGGAGCAAATTATTTCTCCTGAAGATGCTGTGAGTTTTTATATTTCATCATCAATTTGCTTTTATTTCAAATTTAATTGTAGTTACTATACAAAGTCATTGACCTTCAATTCTTATCTCGGATTGCTGTAGCACTTGTTTTTCATGAGAAAATGGAAAGCAACTGCTTGGATGTGGTGTTAAGCACAAAATTTAGGGGAAATTAATTTTGGCTGTCTTTGATTCTTTGGGAACTGAAAAGATGAGTGACATCCGATTTTTGAGGTGTATCTGAAAGAGTAGATGCCCTACAAACCAATCGCAATATGTATTGTGAAGGATTTTCTTTTGATTTTCCAAATCATGTACATGACATTTAATATAAATAAAGGCATTGTGTTTCATCATATGCTGTTGATTATATTTGTGATGAACCCCTTAGATTAAGGCAATGATTTTGAGGCTATGATGAGATCATACTAGTGAGACCTAAAATCCTAAAACCCTAATCTTAAATATTCCCAGTCATTGGTACATTGAGTCGGGGATCAATGTTTACCGGAAAGACTGGCACATCTTATGTATGCTCGATGCAGAGGGTGATTGATCTCACAATCACTTATGTGGAGACACTAATACAAAGATGTGGGTGCTCATTAGAGAAATGAGTTCACTGAATTGACCTACAAAGAGAAATATTATGAAGTCTTACTTACATGTCAAAAGATGATTCTCTTAGTGGGAGTTGTGCAACTGATCCTTTGACCTGAGATCACCATAGTATCTTGTGCACATAAATCCATATTTTGGTTTCCACTCATTCATGACAATAAGTTATGTACGAGGTCTTCTGGATATGGTGGATTGTGTACGAAGGTTATGAGTAGGTCAACAAGGAATTAATCACTTCTAGTAAGAGAAGATCGCATCCTATTTATTCTAATCATATGATAATTCAGGAAGCCTTTGATCAAAGCACAATGAAAATTAGAAAGAATTTCTAATGTTTCATTATTCGAATTATCATTAGAAGATTGAGAAATATATGAATATGAAATTGAGTTTGACATATATTCATACTCATATACATATTCGGGATGCAGTTTGTTTAAAGGATTGAATTGCACAGTAACTTGCCACTGAAGGGTATTTTTGGTATTTCCACCAAATTCCATATTTTCCGGGTAGACATGACACGTCGCTAGACGTCAATCTTGTCTTATAGGTTTGATCGAATTAAAAAGTTTAATTCGATCACCAATTAGAAAGGATTCTAATTGTTAAGTTCGGGTTCGCGCAGTTTGGACTTAAAATCGATTAGAAGAGTTCTAATCAAGTTGGGTCAACTCGCACTCACACCTATTGCTGGCTAAGTATGGAACCCAATGGGTCATACACAAGAAAACTTATTAAGGGTCTAATTGGATTAGATCATGTTTGCAAGATAGACATCCTAGCAGGTGTTGCAAACCCTTAGCTCTTGATTCGAATTGGATTCGAATCCGATTCTTAATTGATCTAATTTGATTAGATCATGTTCTAATATGGGTTAGCCAAGAGTTGGCACCTAATTGGCTTGGTTTGAGTCTAATTAGATTAGATTTAATAAATCATTCAATCTAGACCGTTAGATCTTGATCTACCGTTGGATGAAGACATAATGGAGAGTTGGTTTAACCCAATTGGATTGGGTTAGAGGATGGCTATCATAATTGACCATTGGATCTTAATCCCACCATTGGATGAAGACATAATGAGTCAAGTGAATGGCGCCTTGCATTGGAGCCCTTGGATCATCATCATGAAAGATCAAGAGGTGAGGCGTAATGGACATGTGATTAGCATGTGATGTTGACTTGGTCAAAATATGGCACCACATGAAAGGACATATCATTTGATACACCTCCTCACTTGATTTGCACCTCCTCTTATTTGATATGGCCCTTTAGATGATGCCCTTTCATGAGAGGATGTGTGGATGGGATGCATCCCTTGGAGATGCATCCCTACACCTATTATAAATAGGCTAGCACTCCATGGGTTTCATCATTCCAACTCCACCCCACTCCTCTCTTCTTTCTTTGTGTCCTAAGCCAAGACAAGGTGGTCTTCTTTAGGACAAAAGGCTTAGAAGTGATTTTATAAGGTTAAAGAAAAATAGAAAGAAATGAAAGCAAGCCATTAGAGTTCTTTAGAAGAATTCTGCATTAAGGATCAAAGTCTTTGGAGCTTAAGACTTAAATCAAGTTTTCGTGTGGATCAACGTTGGAGGGTGAACACTTGGGCACCTAGTGAAAATTCTGTACATTGGATTAGCGTTAGAGGTATTCTTCTATTTCTGCATTTATATTATATTATTTGATTGCTTCCATTAAGGTGATCTTGGCTTATAAAGGTTTTATGTTAAGGAACTTTATTAAGAAATTTTTAAAATTCCTAGCTTCCGCTACCCATTATAGCATGCTAAAATCCTTCAGTGGTATCAGAGCCACCCTTAATTGGTTCAATCAGGTGATTATGCATGATGTATGATTGTTAAATTACTATGAGATAGTAATGTCATATGTTTAGAAGAATGCTGAATTATATGATTCATATATGATATGATATATAATAAAATGTCATGATATGAATTTTTTATAAGAAGATATGTTGAAGCATATTAATTGATCCAATCAATTGGTAATAATTTGTACATGCTATGCGATAGCCATGATGTATTTATGCTATGAGATAGTATTATGTTATAAATTTCATGATATGAATTTTCATATGAAGATATGTTAATTGATTTAGTTAATTGGTAATAATTTATACATGCTATGAGATAGCTATGATGCATGATAGTTGGTTATGATTTATATATGCTATGAGATAGATATATAATTTGTTATAGCATATACAAAGACATATGTTCAATATGTTATAATTATAGAATGTGCATGAGACCAGTAAGCCCTAAGTCATAGTGTTGAAAAATTTTGAGCTGACCCATTCTAGAACAATTAATCTAATTGGTGTCTAAGGAAAGCACTAAATGTGGTTACTTAATTAGGACCTTACTCTCTGAGTAAGGAAAGCCTCCCACCTGCTTACCTGGCTAATTGTTTGATTGCCTATTATGGATAAGCTTAATGTTGATAAAACACTACTGATATCCTTCCTTCATGCCTCGACATTATTATGTCAAGATCCATGCTAGTTTGTTGTGCAACCACAAGACTTGCAATGAGGACTGATGTTATACTGTCTTGGTGCATCGAGATGCTTATGGCATATTTTAATATGTTGCTTTGTTGTGCAACCACAAGGGCAATATTATTTGAATATGACTATATGGAAATGAAGGGTTTGACTTAACTAAAACATTATAGTTTGTTGTGCAACCACAAGGCTATAAGTGTTTTAAGAGGATAGGATAAAGTTGAGAATTGCATGAGATGCAATTGGAAAGAGTTTCTTACCTTTGAACTCATAAAGGTTTGTTGTGCAACCACAAGGCTTTTATGATGAATTAGGATCTCAACCCTACTAAGAAAAATTAGATTTTTTCGTTTATCATAGGAGAGGGCTATGATATTCGATAAAATAGTGAGAGTAACAATTAGATAAAGTCCTTGTCTAACTGTATATATGTCATCATGATTGGTTTGTTTATGATAGTTTTGTTCTTTGCTTATGTAGAATTAATTCTGAATTAAATGGCATCTTCACTATCACTAAGAGGCATCTTGGATGCCAACAAGTTGACCGGTCCAAACTATGTAGACTGGTTGAGGAATCTTAAGATTGTACTCACTCAGGAGAAAATTTCCTATATTCTTGAAACCCCTGATCTTGGAGATCTAGGGGATGATGCTACAGAAGAGGAGGTAGCCACACATAAGATGTGGAAGAATGACAGTTTAACTGTCAAATGTATCATTCTTGCCTCCATGAGCAATGAGCTACAGAGACAACATGAGAACATGGACACTCAATGCATACTTCTTAATTTAAAGGAGTTGTATGGAGAGCAGAGTAGAACTGCTAGATATGAGATATCTAAGCAATTGTTCCGTGCTAGAATGAACGAAGGAACGTCCGTGCAAAATCATTATCTTATGGTTATAGACTTGATCACCAGATTAAGTCAATTAGGTTTTGCTATGGATAGTGAGCTCAGTCAGGATTTGATCCTGCAATCACTACCTGAATCATTCTCTCAGTTTGTTGTGAATTTTCACATGAACAAGCTGAATGTCTCACTGCCTGAGCTGTTAAATATGTTAAAGACAGCTGAAACCCATATCAAAAAGAAAAAGGGTCCGATCCTTCTTGTTGATAGGGGCTCAAGGAAGAAATCAGGCAATAAGGGTTTTAAGAAAAGGTTGAACCCTAATAGTAGCAAGATCAAGAAGAATAAAGGAAAGAAAAACTCCAAACCCAGTATCTGTTTCCACTGCGGCAAGGAAGGCCACTGGAAGAGAAATTGCAAGAGTTTTCTTGCAAGTATGAAGACCGATGCAAGAGTTGCATCGAAAGGTTTGTTTATGTTACATGCCAACTTATCATTAAGTTCTTCAAATTCAAATTCATGGGTATTGGATACCGGCTGCGGTTCTCATATTTGTAAATCTTTGAATGGACTACAGAAAATTAGAATTTTGAAGAAAGGTGACTTCGAGCTGTATGGCGCTGGAGGAGAGTCCATCCAGGCTGAAGCTGTTGGAACCTACCATTTGGAGTTGCCTTCGGTAGAGCTCCTGGAATTAGAAGATTATTATTATATGCCCAAAATTATTAGAAATGTAATTTCCGTTCCTTTGTTGTTAAAGAAAGGATATGAAATTAATATAAAGAGCAATGGTTGCTCAATTTCTTTTTCTAATAAAGTCTATTGCAATGGCATTATGGAAAATGGTCTTCTTGTTCTATTACTTAATGACAATGTCTTTCATATTGATAAAAGCAATAAAAGAAAGAGAGAAGAAGTAAATAACACCCTTCTTTGGCATTGCCGACTTGGTCACATAAGCGAATCAAGAATCAACAAGTTGTACAACGAAGAGTTCTTTGATCCTTATGATTATGAATCATTAGGAACTTGTGAATCCTGTCTTATGGGTAAAATGACTAAGTCTCCATTCATTGGACATGGAGAAAGGGCAAGAGAGTTATTAGGACTTGTGCATACCGATGTATGTGGTCCCATGACAACTCCTGCTAGAGGTGGATACTTTTATTTCATCACATTTATTGATGATTTATCAAGGTTCGGATATGTGTATCTTATGAAACATAAATCCGAAGCCTTTGATAAATTTAAAGAGTATCAAAGTATGGTTGAAAAACAAACTGAAAAATGTATTAAAATCCTTCGATCTGATCGAGGAGGTGAATACCTTTCTAGTGAGTTTTTAAATCATCTTAAAGAAAAGGGCATTCTCTCTGAATGGACACCTCCGTATACGCCACAATTAAATAGTGTAGCTGAACGGAGGAATCGTACTCTATTAGATATGGTACGGTCCATGATGTGCTTTACAGATCTTCCTATTTCCTTCTGGGGTTTTGCCCTAGAAATTGCTGCACTTATATTAAATAGGGTACCATCAAAATCTGTATCTAGTACTCCATATAAGATATGGAGAGGAAAGAAGCCTAATCTTAAGTAGAATTGGGCACTGGGCCGGGCCGCCCACGGCCCGGCACGGCCCGGCACGAAGCGGGCCGTGCCTGGCACGGCCCGCTAGCTACAGTACCGGGCCGTGCCTGGCACGACCCATTTAAGGGGGCCGTGCTGGGTCACGGGTTTCTGGCCCGCGGGCCGAGCCCGGCACGGCCCGCTTCGGGCCTGGGCCGGCACGGCCCGCTCTTGGCCCGCGGGCCAAGCACGGCACGGCCCGCGGGCCAGCCCGGCACGGCCCGTCTCCATAAAAATTAATGCTTCATAAATTTTTTTAATAAATTAATACATATTGAAAACTAAGGATTTATTAATATAAAGCCACCTTAATGGTGGGAGGTTTGGCATAGACTCCTACCAGTTTATTAATTTAAATCAAAATGGTACATGAAGGGAGGTTTGGACCTTGGTCTGACCTCCAGAATACAATAAGAAAGGGCCGAGGTTTGGACCTTGGTCTGACCTCCAGAATACAATAAAAATGTACAATTATAAAAAATTAAGAAATCTTACTAATCATCAGTGATTCAGTGAATCAGTATTCACTCTTCAGTAGTGTTTGTATCATCATCATCAGAGGATGTTGTATTATGTCCACCTTTATCTTGAAGTCTTGCCTCAGCATCCAATCAATCTTTGAAGCAGAGAAGCATCTCCACCGTTTCGCCCGTCATCCTACTTCTCTTTTCGTCAAGAACATGCCGACCTGCACTAAAAGCGGATTCCGATGCTACCGTGGACATCGGCACAGCTAAAATATCGCGTGCAATTGCAGACATAACAGGATATTGATTTCTAACACTCTTCCACCAAGATAATACATCTAGATTCTCTATTTGATTTTCATCATATGCAGACTGAAGATCATTTCGTAAATAAAATTCTAGTTCACTACTTAAAGATGAAGATGAAGATAAACTTGAAGCATGTGTGTGTTTTCTCTGTGCAATGAATGAAAAAATAGATGATGAACGAGAACTACTAGAAGAAGAAATAGAGGTTTGTACGGAAAATCTAGATCCACGAATTTTTTCATCATATATAGCATAAATATCATAAAGAAGTTGTTTTATCTCATTTTTAGCAGGTTCAGGATCTTGATTCATATTTTCACAGTATGCATCAAGTAAAATTAGCATGCCATTTAATTTAACTCTAGGATCAAATACAGCAGCTAAGTTATGCATAGGACATATCTTGTCCCAATACTCATTCCATTTAGATTCCATTAGGTCAATAATAGGCATTAAAACATCATCATATCTATGTTCTGCAAATTTTTGACTAATTATATATGCTTGTTGTAAAAATGAACATGAAGTTGGATAATAAATACCAGAAAGAACATTGGTAGCATTATAAAAACTAAGCAAAAAATCTTCCAAAATTTTTTCTTTATTTCAATCAGTTTCAGTCAATGTAAAGCCTAATCCACGATCATTAATATATGCACTTAATAAGTTTTTATATGGGTATGCATCATGTATCATGCTATATGTTGAGTTCCAACGAGTAATTACATCAAGTTTAAATTTTTTAAAATGTTTACCATGATTTATACATAGTTCCTTAAATTCTTGCAGTCTTGATCTTGAAGCATGAATAAAAGAAACTGCATTTCTAATTTTTGAAATCACATCTTGAATCATGCCCATGCCAGCTTGAACAGAAAGATTTAAGATATGACATGCACATCTAATATGCAATAAATTTCCATCTAACATGGGATGCAATGAGTCTTTTAATAATGCAACAGCAGAATTATTATTAGATGCATTATCAAAAGTAATAGACATAATTTTATCATTAATATTATATGAACATGCAGTTTGATAAATGACATTTGAAATTTGTTGCCCAGAATGTGGAAAATCAAAAGCACGAAAAGCAAGAATACATTTATTTAATTGCCAATCATTATCAATATAATGAGCAGTAATGGCAATAAAACAATTACTACCTACAGATGCTGACCAAATATCAGAAGTTAATGAAATTTTTACATTTAAAGTAGAAAGTGTTTCAATTAAACTTTGTTTCATTGCTAAAAAGTTAGTCATAGCTACTTTCTAAATGTACGCCTACTAGTTCTTTTGTAAGCAGGTTGTAGGTTTAATTGAACATATTCTTCAAAATTAAAAGATTCACATAAACTAAAAGGTAATTCATCCTTAACTATCCATTTTACAAGTGCTTTTCTTTGATTTTCATGATTATATGCAAAATTACCTACAAGTAATCTCCCTTGTATATTAAGGGTACTTTGAGTTTGAGCATGAGAATCATGCATCTTATGACTCTCTTGATGTCTTTTTAAATGCCCTGTTCCCCCACTACTACTACAACTATAAAGTTTGACACATTTTTTACATTTAGCTTTTCAGACTCCATCAACCATAACTCTATCAAATTCATTCCATACAGCACTAGTCCTCTTACGAGAAGAGGTTTGATCTCCACTCGGTTCACTAGTTCTAGAGGAACTAGGAACATGGGGTTGGGGATTAGTTTCTTCTCCCTCAGAAATAGGAGGAATGCCAAACTGACTTTCCTCAAAAAATGACATATCTAAATTGATGAATTCAAAAAATAAAAACTAACCACAAGGAGGAATTGAGTAGAGGGTCGGAGGGCAGAGGCAGAGCCGAGATTCTGAGCTTCCTCTTGTGCTCTCAACAGGAGTGACCTTCTCTTCTCAACAGGAACCTCCTCTTGTGTAGCACTTGAACACTTGCTAAATGCAAACTAAAAATTAAATTGCTAGAAGAGCACTTTAGAAGAGAGAAATAATAGTAGTAGAGAAGGAGAGAATAGTTGGTTTGGTGTGGTGAGAATGAGGGAGGAAAGGGCTATTTATAGAAGCCCAAATTTTTTTTCCCAAAATACCCCTCAATTTAGCCGTTTTTGGACTGTTGGGAGGGGCAAAATTGGAATTTTTCCAAAATAGCCGTTGGAAACGGCTATTTTTCTCCCCCCCTCTCCAGACGGGCCGTGCCAGGCACGGCCCGCAACGGGTCCAAACGGGCCGTGCCCGGCCCGGCCCGCCAATAGACGGGCCTGGGGCCGGGCCGGGCTACTGTTCCGTGCTGAACGGGCCGTGCCCGGCACGGCCCGCTTATGAAGTGGGCCGGGCCAGGCACGGCCCGTTTAGACCTCGGGCCCGGTGGGCCTGGGCCTGGGCCGGGCCGGCCCGGCACGGCCCGATGCCCAACTCTAATCTTAAGTATCTTAAGATATGGGGCTGTAAAGCTTATGTCAAAAGAAATTTTGGACATAAGCTAAGTGCTAGATCAGATAAATGTATTTTTGTAGGTTATCCTAAAGATAGTATAGGATACATCTTCTATCATCCTACCGAACAAAAGGTTTTTGTAGGTAGACATGCCACTTTCTTAGAGCAAGAGTTTATCTTAGAAAAAGGCAAGGATAGGAGAATTGAACTTGAAGAAGTTCAAGACCTACAAATGAAAACACAAGATATTCCTCAACCAGATGTACCCATTGATGAAGTACAACCACAACACGCATCTCCTTTCCAAAGGTCAGATAGAGTGCGAAATGCATCTAAGAGGTATGGGTTTATCATTGAGAATGATGAAGCCCACATCGTTGAAAATGATGATCCTCTGACCTATTCGGAAGCTATCATGAGTAATGACTCTAACAAATGGTTAGAAGCTATAAAATCCGAAATAGACTCTATGTATACCAACCAAGTATGGACTTTGGTTGATGCACCAGAAGGTGTAAACCCTATAGGTTGCAAATGGGTCTATAAGAAGAAGATTGGAGCAGATGGCCAAGTAGAAACCTACAAGGCTAGATTGGTGGCAAAAGGTTTCAGGCAAAAGCAAGGAATTGACTATGATGAAACTTTTTCACCAGTTGCCATGCTTAAATCTATTCGGATTTTGCTTGTAATAGCTGCATACTATGATTATGAAATTTGGCAGATGGATGTCAAAACCGCCTTCCTTAATGGTTATCTTGAGGAAGAGGTTTACATGACACAGCCAGAAGGATTTGTCTCAAGTGGGAGAGCAAATCAAGTATGCAAGCTTAAGAGATCCATTTTTGGATTAAAGCAAACATCGAGGAGTTGGAACATCCGTTTTAATACAACAGTTAAAGAGTTTGGTTTTATCAAAAATGTGGATGAACCATGTGTGTACAAGAAGACTAGTGGGAGTGCCGTTGTCTTCTTAATATTGTATGTAGATGACATACTAATCATTGGAAATGATATTCCAATGTTACAATCGGTCAAGACTTGGCTATCAAAAAGCTTTTCCATGAAAGACTTGGGAGAAGCATCCTATATACTTAGTATAAAGATCTATAGGGATAGATCTAAAAGGATGCTAGGCTTGTCCCAGTCTAAGTACATAGATCGTGTGCTGAAAAGATTCAGCATGGAAGGAAGTAAAAGAGGTTACTTACCTATGAGTCATGGCATACGTCTCTCTAAGAAGATGTCTCCTAAGACATCTGAAGAGAGGAATAGAATGAATTCTATTCCCTATGCTTCGGCAGTAGGATCAATTATGTATGCTATGCTATGTACTAGGCCTGATGTTGCTTATGCCTTAGGCATAACAAGTAGATTCCAGGCTGATCCAGGAGAGAATCATTGGATAGCTGTGAAAAATATTCTTAAGTACTTAAGAAGGACTAAAGATATTTTTCTAGTTTATGGAGGATCTGAGTTGAAACTAGAAGGATTTTCTGATTCTAGTTTTCAATCAGACCCAGATGATAGCAAGTCCACTTCAGGGTATGTCTTTACCCTAAATGGTGGTGCAGTGAGCTGGAAGAGTTCCAAGCAGCAAACTGTAGCTGACTCAACTACTGAGGCAGAATACATTGCTGTAAGTGAAGCCGCTAAGAAAGCTGTCTGGATGATGAAGTTCATCTTTGAGTTGGGAGTAGTTTCTGAGATTGCTGGACCAGTTCCAGTTTATTGTGACAACACTGGAGCTGTTGCTCAAGCAAAGGAACCAAGGTCTCATCACAAATCCAAGCACATTCTAAGACGCTTCCACCTCGTTCGAGAGATCGTCGAGAGACAAGACATAATCATTGAACGAGTAGACACAAAGAACAAATTAGCAGACCTGTTCACTAAAGCTCTACCACAACAGCAGTTCGATCGCCACCTCGATTGTATGGGGATGAAATATAAGGACGATTGGCTTTGGTGCAAGTGCGAGATTGAAAGAGTAGATGCCCTACAAACCAATCGCAATATGTATTGTGAAGGATTTTCTTTTGATTTTTCAAATCATGTACATGACATTTAATATAAATAAAGGCATTGTGTTTCATGATATGCTGTTGATTATATTTGTGATGAACCCCTTAGATTAAGGCAATGATTTTGAGGCTATGATGAGATCATACTAGTGAGACCTAAAATCCTAAAATCCTAATCTTAAATATTCCCAGTCATTGGTACATTGAGTCGGGGATCAATGTTTACCGGAAAGACTGGCACATCTTATGTATGCTCGATGCAGAGGGTGATTGATCTCACAATCACTTGTGTGGAGACACTAATACAAAGATGTGGGTGCTCATTAGAGAAATGAGTTCACTGAATTGACCTACAAAGAGAAATCTTATGAAGTCTTACTTACCTGTCAAAAGATGATTCTCTTAGTGAGAGTTGTGCAACTGATCCTTTGACCTGAGATCACCATAGTATCTTGTGCACATAAATCCATATTTTGGTTTCCACTCATTCATGACAATAAGTTATGTACGAGGTCTTCTGGATATGGTGGACTGTGTACGAAGATTATGAGTAGGGCAACAAGAAATTAATCACTTCTAGTAAGAGAAGATCGCATCCTATTTATTCTAATCATATGATAATTCAGGAAGCCTTTGATCAAAGCACAGTGAAAATTAGAAAGAATTTCTAATGTTTCATTATTCGAATTATCATTAGAAGATTGAGAAATATATGAATATGAAATTGAGTTTGACATATATTCATACTCATATACATATTCGGGATGCAATTTGTTTAAAGGATTGAATTGCACGGTAACTTGCCACTGAAGGATATTTTTGGTATTTCCACCAAATTCCATATTTTCCGGATAGACATGACACGTTGCTAGACGTCAATCTTGTCTTATAGGTTTGATCGAATTAAAGAGTTTAATTCGATCACCAATTAGAAAGAATTCTAATTGTTAAGTTCGGGTTCGCGCAGTTTGGACTTAAATCGATTAGAAGAGTTCTAATCAAGTTGGGTCAACTGGCACTCACACCTATTGCTGGCTAAGTATGGAACCCAATGGGTCACACACAAAAAAACTTATTAAGGGTCTAATTGGATTAGATCATGTTTGCAAGATAGACATCCTAGCAGGTGTTGCAAACCCTTAGCTCTTGATTCGAATTGGATTCGAATCCGATTCTTAATTGATCTAATTTGATTAGATCATGTTCTAATATGGGTTAGCCAAGAGTTGGCACCTAATTGGCTTGGTTTGAGTCTAATTAGATTAGATTTAATAAATCATTCAATCTAGACCGTTAGATCTTGATCTACCGTTGGATGAAGACATAATAGAGAGTTGGTTTAACCCAATTGGATTGGGTTAGAGGATGGCTATCATAATTGACCATTGGATCTTAATCCCACCATTGGATGAAGACATAATGGGTCAAGTGAATGGCGCCTTGCATTGGAGCCCTTGGATCATCATCATGAAAGATCAAGAGGTGAGGCGTGATGGACATGTGATTAGCATGTGATGTTGACTTGGTCAAAATATGGCACCACATGAAAGGACATATCATTTGATACACCTCCTCACTTGATCTGCACCTCCTCTTATTTGATATGGCCCTTTAGATGATGCCCTTTCATGAGAGGATGTGTGGATGGGATGCATCCCTTGGAGATGCATCCTACACCTATTATAAATAGGCTAGCACTCCATGGGTTTCATCATTCCAACTCCACCCCACTCCTCTCTTCTTTCTTTCTTACATTAGTTTCTTTCTTTCAAGCATTGCTTCTAGTGTGTCCTAAGCCAAGACAAGATGGTCTTCTTTAGGACAAAAGGATTAGAAGTGATTTTAGAAGGTTAAAGAAAAATAGAAAGAAAGAAAAGCAAGCCATTAGAGTTCTTTAGAAGAATTCTGCATTAAGGATCAAAGTCTTTGGAGCTTAAGACTTAAATCAAGTTTTCGTGTGGATCAACGTTGGAGGGTGAACACTTGGGCACCTAGTGGAAATTCTGCACATTGGATTAGCGTTAGAGGTATTCTTCTATTTCTGCATTTATATTATATTATTTGATTGCTTCCATTAAGGTGATCTTGGCTTATAAGGGTTTTATGTTAAGGAACTTTATTAAGAAATTTTTAAAATTCCTAGCTTCCGCTGCCCATTATAGCATGCTAAAACCCTTCAGTATCATAGGTTGGCATCATGTAAGAAGTCAGTTTATTGGTGGAAGCTTTCTTCGGATATAAGTTACAGGTGCGGACACCAGTGTCAGACTGCCTGTCACTCGGGTCTACAGCCGCCGCAGGGAGATGGTTTAGCCAATTTTGAAGTAATTTTATTTTATTTGGGCTTATTAGGGTATTTTATTATTTATCAGCCTTTAGGGCTTATTTTGGCATTTCGTTATTTTGAGGGTCTTTTGTGAGACTAGTTTTTTTTAGGGTTCTTTTGCATCTTCTAGGTTTTATAAATATGTTGGACCATACATCATTTAGAGTTATACTATGAATAAAATTTCTGAATTTCTTTTTTTACTCTGGCGTGTGAAATCCTGAGCAGGGCTAGGTGCAAAGCTTAATTCTTTCTTCCTCCTCTCTCCTTCTCTTCTTCTTCTCTCTCTCTTCTTCCTCTTCTCTCTTTCTCTCTCTCTTTTCCTGCTGTCCGACATCAACATTGGTATCAGAGCAAGGCAACAAAACATTTTTTGGCCTTCTGTGGCATCATTCTTCACGTGAGGACTCAGACTTCACACGGTTTGGGCGACGACTCCCTTAGCCGAGAAAGGGCCCCGTCCCCTCCTTCTGAAGCTGTGCGGCCAAGTTTCCTTCCGTGGCCGTCCCTTGGGGATTAGGCCTCATAGGGAAGCAACACCAAAACACACACACACACAAAAAGGAAGAGAAGTCCTTTCCGTGAACAACATCTGTGTCTCCCTCCCCATCCCCTTGCCTGCACGCCGACGCGCACTAGATCCATTGCCGCCGCCCGCGACCACGCTACCGCGCGCTGGGTTCGGAGAAGCAGAAGCCCACGCAGCCGTAGCCACTGTGTCTCCTTCCCCAAGCCCTACTTGGCAACAACCCGAGAGGTTCATCGGGTTGTAAAGGGTTAGCGGAGCGAGCTGCGCCCGTTAACCCGAGGTAAGAATCCCCAAAAAAGAAGAAAAAAAGAGAAAAAAAAGAAAAAAAAGGAAAAAAAAAGGTATTGCTCACCTTCGTCCCCAAGGTTCTTTCCCCTCTGCAGTGCCGCTCCCCTTGACTGCGTTCGCAGGCGGCGTGGTCTGCTTGGCCACCGCCGACTCGTCACCACCTCCGGCGTCGGACGGCGGGATGCAGCCGTCCGAGCTCCACTGCCCGAGCCCTAGGGGACGCAACTGTTCAAGCTCCGCCTCTGCCCTCGCCGTCTCTTCTTTCTGCCGCTTTCCCTTTCTCTTCTACACATCGACCCAATCCACCCCTTTCCCCCTCTTCACTTTAAGGGCCTTTTCTTATACAGGCCCACACAACACCTACCCTCCTTTTAGTTCACAGGCCATTCAAACTGTACGAGTTGCTGATATTTGGCCCGCCGAGTTGTTGCGATCAGACCCAATTGGAGCCATCTGACGAGCCTACTTGTTGTGCCGCATTTTTGGTTGTCGCCTAGCCCAAGTCAAATTTCTCTATTTCTGGAAATTCTATTTGCTTGTCTAAAATTCAGTATCGATGAACTCTTGTGTGTTCTATTGACTTAGCTTACTGTGAATGCAACACATAGACAATCCTAAAACCCTTGTAGTGGCCTATCTTTGTCATTAATTGTAGGGCTACCTAATCTTTGGGAGTTCTTCGAGGCTGCGTGCAACCCTGCAACACATAGAACACTCGCACTATTTGACTGCAGTTACTTGCCTACATTTATTACACAATTCTAAGCTTGATTTCAGTTGCTACGAATTAGCTTTCCGTTTATATTGGGCATATATATTTTGCTTTAGGCATCATTTTCATGCATTAGGTTTGCCTAGGAACTACCACTGCCTTAGTATTGTAGAGCTACGCACAACTTTGCATACTCATTATATGCACCTTCGTAGTGGTCGTGTTGTCTCCCAGCTAGAATCTCAACTTGCCATGGATTCCAACATCGAAGCCTTGCTAAAGGCTGTCCAAGATTTGACCACAGTGTCCACCCAGGCCTGCACCTGACTAGACTTAGCTGAGTCTTCCCTTCAGAGGATTATAGGATCTAAAGAAGGTAGTGCCTCCCATTTGGAAGGCCCAAAGATCGAGGATGAAACCCTAGACCATCTAGGATCTGTGCGACAGGGCCACTTTGACCCTAATCCCTTCTTAGGCCGTCCTCCAACTACCTCGTCACAGAGGATCGGGTCCAGTCCCTAATGTTGATAGGGGTTATCGCTACAATGTAGAACCTAGAGAACCTTGTGACTATGATGAAGATGTGATGGAAGGCATTCGGATTGAAGCTCCCACCTTTGATGATCGTCTTGATCCAAAGATTTTCTCAGATTGGTTCCACGAAATGGACCACTTCTTTGAGTAGTATAATTTGTCTGAAGAAAAGAAGATCCGATTTGCTAGAATGAAGCTCATCGGTCGAGCTAAGCTTTTCTAACAAAACACTGAACAACTTCTGTCAAGGAGACGTCAACCTGCCATATCTGACTGGATAGAAATGAAAGAAAAACTTAAGAAAAAATACTTGCCCATTAGCTACCAAGATCTCCTTGATCGATGGAACAACTCGAGACAAGGCACCCGATCAGCCACTGACTACATTGCCCAATTCGATGAATACATGATGCGATGTAATGTGATTGAGGATGAGAGAATGGTCCCGAGCCAGTTCCGTAGAGGTCTCAATGATGAACTTAGCAAGGAACTTGTCCTTCGAGAGGTGTCCACTTTAAACCAAGCATATACATTCGTATAGAATTGTGAGCAGGTCTCCAAGTCCATGTTTGTAAGGCGCTCTGACAATCGGGGCACTTCCACTAATCCTTATTCTTCGGGGCCCAGACCTTTTGTGGGGTTCTCTACCCCTAAAACTCTTTTTACCGCCCTTGTCCCATGCTGAGACACCAAAGGCAAAAAAATCCTTTGTGAGCCTTTCAAACCATATTCCTAAATTCAGTGCTACAAATGCCAAGGTTTTGGTCACGTTGCCTCCCAATGTGCTAACAAATCTCTTGTTATTGCTTAGCAAGAGCAGGAGGTGACACTGATAATTTGGAGGAGCAAGTCTACGAACCAGACATCGATGATATTCAGGACATTGATGAAGAAGCGTGTGATGAAGGACTTGATACTCTAGGATGCATCCACACTATACCTATATCATTTGCACAGTCAGAGAGAGAGAGTTTGACCAGTCCACCATGAGTGTAGTCAGATGTGCCCCCGCACAATCCGACAAAACTAATGACTGAAGAACCTCGATTTTTCATACTTATATTAAGTGTGAAGAAAAAGATTGTAAAGTTATCATCGATAGCAGGAGTTGTATTAATGCAATATTCTCCAACATCGTCTCTTGCTTAGGTTTGACTCCCATTCCCCAACCACAACCCTACAAGGTCTCTTGGATTGACACAACTTCTATTTACATCAAAGAGAGATGTCTTGTGCCCATTCACATTCTTTCTTACAAGGGCACCATATCGTGTGACATAATTCCGATGGATGTAGGACATCTAATTTTAGAGAGACTCTGGTTGTTCGACTTTAATGTTACCATCTCTGGTCGATCCAATTCTTATTCTTTCGTGTTCGAGGGCAAAAAAATTAAGCTCAATTCTTTGCTGCCCAAGCCACATGACAAAAACAAGAGAAGAGAAGTGTCAAAGGACAAGAACCTCCACATCCTACGTTCTGCTGAATTTGAGCAGAAAGTGTTCAACGAATTTTTGGTGTTCACTCTCCTTGTCCAAGAAATTCACCCCCATAATTTAGTCAACAGGTCCATAGGCATGAATCCATTTGAGGTAGTGCATGGTTACAAAGCTAGAAAACGTCTAGATCTCTTATCCATATCACCCGATATTAGGATTTTTGAGTCTGCACATGCATTTGCACAGCACATTCATGAGTTGCATTAGGAAATCCACAAGCGCATTCATGGACGTAATGCTCACTATAAGATGCAAGCTGATTTCCATGCTAAAAAATTTCAAACAAGGGATTACATAATGATCCGTATTCGGCCTGAGCGGTTTCTTTCTGGAACCGTTAAAAAATTGTAGGCCCATAGTGCTGGGCCATTCAGGATGTTGCACAGGGTTGGTACCAACGCCTATGTCATTGACCTCCCCTCTGATTTTGGTATTAGCCCGACTTTTAATATTGAAGATTTGGTTGCTTACAAGGGCCCACCAACACTCCCCGATGACCCTTTTGTTGAGCCATCTTCTGAGCCTGATAATTCCCTTATTATTGATCCCATACCAGTTTCGATTTTTTTACTCCACCGAGCACAACAAGAGCACATTGATGTTATTTTAGACGATCAAACAGTTTTTACCAATGATGGAGGTATCCAGCGCTTCTTGGTTCGTTGGCGAGGATGACTAGCGTCCGACTCCACTTGGCTCACGCGCGAGGAGCTTCAGCAGATTGATTTGGACCTATTGGAGTACTGTCAGAGCTACACCGAGCTGCGTTTGTCGAGGTCGACTTCTTCCCATCCGGAGAGAGCTGGTGCGTACACTAGTGCTAGACCGCCCGTCACTCGGGCCTACAGCTGCTGCAGGAGGATGGTTCAGCCAGTTTTGGAGTGATTTTATTTTATTTGGGCTTATTAGGGTATTTTGTTATTGGACAGCCTTTAAGATTTATTTTGGTATTTCATTATTTTGAGGGTCTTTTGTGAGACTAGTTTTTTTTAGGGTTTTTTTGCATTTTCTGGGTCTTATAAATATGTTGGACATACATCATTTAGGGTTATGCTATGAATAAAATTTCTGAATTTCTTTCTTGAGCTCTGACGTGTGAAACCCTGAGCATGACTAGGTGCTAAGCCTAGTTCTTTCTTCCTCCTCCCTCCTCTCTCCTTCTCTATTTCTTCTTCTCTCTCTCTTCTTCCTCTTTCTCTCTCTCTCTCTTTCCCTGCTGTTCGGCATCAGTTACCCTTGTGTTTATCATTATTTCCTCCTGTGTTTTTCATGTTTCTAAAACTAGTTCTTACCTGGAGAATCTTGTTATCTTTTTTAAGAAAAAGAATAGTAGCGATGTGATATGTTATCTCTTTATTTAATTTGGATTAGTCGCTACCCTAATGGGTTGTACTATTTTGTATTATTTTGGACTAGGAGATCAAAGTTAGCAGATTCGATATTATTACAAAATGATAGTGGAAGTGTGAGGAGGTGGATGAGCATAACTTTTGTGTTATTGTTAGTGCCCACTTCAGAGGGAGATTGGTAGAGGCAAAGGTAAGTTAATAGCTGGTGTTGAATTGCTTGTTCTTGGGTTTGGAAGCAATGTGTGGCACATTAATGTTTAAGCCATTATTCTACATGTTACATTATAAAAAAATTGCACATACAAGGTAGCATTTAAGTTGCTGCTGGTTTTCCAAGTGTTATAAGATGGTTTGCTGTCTTAGACTTTGTAAAAACTTATGGGGTTGAAGGATGCAAGAATCTGATAGCTTCTTATTTCTAGTAGTAAAGCAAATAGCAGGTGCCGTTAAAAGTTTATGGCATTTAGTTTAGCTGAAGCATTCTTGTTTAGGTCATGTGCTACGATTTTAGTTCACATCCTTTATCAGGGCAACATCAGTATTGCTTCAAGTTCTTTATTTACTCATGCTGAGGATGGAGATTCTTACATATGATCACTGATACCTGATTCCAATTTCGCTTGTGGATTCTCCTTGCAGAACTGTGAAATGGTACATCATGTGTTTTTTCATTAACCCCACTTAATCGAGATTTGAATTTATTCTTGTATCTGCTTTATGGAGGACAAAAATATTATTATTGTATTTTTGGACGTTTTTCTTAGGTATTTTTTTAGAGTTAGTTTTAAGGTCCTGTTTTGAGTAAGATTGGTGTGTAAGAGTCCTAGTTGTATATTGGGTTGGATGAGTTGGAAGTTCTAGGATTTTAATTGTTATTTTGGAAGTTTAGATATAGCATAATTTTAGATTGATTAGGTGTCATTTATGGAATCAATCTATGTGAAAATAGTTCTAGGATCTTGAAGAGTCCCTTTTGGGCAGCAAGCAAAGCTTTTCACTGTTTCAGAGTCTATAAATATGGGCAGCTTTTGTTGGCCAGGTTCAGCCCTCTCTGCCTGCTCTCTCTCTTCTTCTTCATTTTTCATTCTCATAATCTGTTCTCTCTTTTGTTTATTCCCTACTACTAATTCCTCTTTTATCTCTCTCTCTCTCTCTTATTTTTTCTTGAACATCCATTGCCCCTAATTTCAAATTCTGTTGTTGGCTGTCCTGGTTTCAGATTCTGGAGAGCAAGTAATAGAAGTGTTTGCAGCCCTAATTCAGCCCTACTAGACCTCCTTAAATGTGTGTGTAGTTGCTATTTCAGTATCAATATGAAAATTCAGCGTCGTGTCAAATTAAACTGGTAATTTAAGAAGGTCTCTCTCTCTCTCTCTCTCTTATTTAAAGAAATACTATGGGAATTCTACCACCCAGGTTTGGACCAAGGACCTCTACAAAGTGGAAAGGGATGCCAACGGCTGATACAAGTCTAGTTGTTGAGGTGGTACTTTTTATTGGCGTGTTATACATGGCAAAACATTGGTTGGAAATAAGTGAGTTTTGGGGTGATGGAAGATTGCCTTAACATTTTCTAGATTTGCTCATGATGTGGAATGTGGATGCTTTTCTTATTGCATTGTGGGTGTCGTGACATCTTTTTATGTACATGGAGTAGGAAAGGCATTAGCCTTCTTTCTCCTCTGTATTCTCATGTCATGTTGTTTTTCTTTTTCCCCTTCCTTTGTGAGATGGTTTTGATTTGTTTAGTCTTCATCTCCTCCATCAGTAGCAAAATATTTTTTTGAATAAAATTTAAGCTTGTTGATCATATTAACAATTTTAAGGAGTCATAGACCTCTCCTTTGTCTTTAATAGTTTGTCCTGGGTGATCATTTAAGGTACGTAAAATCAATTAAGAACTAAAAAATATAACAGGTGTTGATAGAAGCATTGGTTTCATTTAGGGATGATGCTGAAACCTGCTGCTATAGGATATAACACATGTACTGAAGTGCTACGTTGTGAAATCAATGTTTATGTAAATAATCCTCAAATTTTCACATGTTATCTGCAATTACATGCATGCAGTCCTATACGTCTTCCTTGAATCATTTTTTTATTAAATTTTTGTTACTTTTGATTTATATTATTTCACATCTAGCAAGTCCTTTGGTTGACGGTGCACTTGTGGTCCTTTAATGGGCGCATCCTATAATCAGGATTCTGTGCAAGATAATATCTAAACTGTTTTTTGTGTTATATGTCCGCTTTTGATTTCTCGTAAAAAAAAAAAAAGAAGTAATATTGAAACCTACTGTTAAATCATAATTTATTTGGCGTGTGTTGCTGCAGGTTTGCTGTATCTGCCTTGCAAATTATGCAGACAACGATGATCTCCGTGAGCTCCCTTGCTCTCACTTCTTCCACTTGATGTGTGTGGATAAATGGCTCAAAATCAATGCCCTTTGTCCCCTCTGCAAGTCTGAGGTAGGGGACACGGCAGGTTCAATCTTTGGTGCACACTTTGGCCGGCCACACACTGACAGGAGGGTGGGGAGTGGTGCAGATGCCACAAGATCTGCAATATAGACGTGTAAATTTTGTTGATAGATCTCCAACTTTTGCTTTGTTGATTGGGATTGAGGTTGCTAGCCTTCTGTAAGTTCTGTTTATATATATGTATGGGAGTAGCCAAGCATGGATCCGCTGCCTTTGGGGGAAAAATGGATGGTTTTATTCTATGAAGATGTTCTTACAGTACTATGCTTCAAGGTTCCTGTTTCTCTGTTGGATATGCTGGTCTGTGTCTTTGCAGTTGAGATATTACAGGTGGATGACGCGGGGTAAGTACATGACAGTTCAGGCTTTGAAACATAGGCTATTGGTAGTGTATGGTGATGATCAGTTGACTACGAGTAGATGGAAAGGTAATCCAAATATCTTGAAAGATCAGGACAAACTTCTTTAGGTCCTTTGCTTGTAAGATGCAGGATCGTGCCAATGCTTCAAGTCTGATTGGAGATTAATGGATCTTGGTGATCTCTGATTGCTTCACTCAGATTAAATAAGCAAAACAGGTTTATTTGATAAGAGGATTTGATTTCCAGCAGATCCTCACACAGTGGATCCTGGCACATGTATTTTCACTTGTATAGATGGCTTATGTCATATTGGAGGCATCTATAACACAACAGAATACTTGACACGGCTTAAGGGGTTCATCATGTTACAATGTTCAGTGCATCTCCTGTTGACAGTTTGTTAAGGGTGCTCGCCTGTTGAACTTTTGCTCCTGGGTGGAAGAAATGGCATAGCAGGTACGTGACCCTCATAAAAGTTTCTACAGGCCAGCAGGCATTTGATTTGAGAGCTTTTATTTTATATGATTAACAATAAAATTTTTATTTTTAGATCGACAATAAAACCTCCGATGCAAAGGTCCTCCTGGTCTGCTTTCATTCATTGGGAACATTTCGGACTTTCAAAGCATTTCATCCACTCTCGAAGGTCCTATCTTCTTTCCTGTTGAAAGAGAAGTTGTTGCACAAGCATCCATTTGTTTTACCAGCAATAACTGGCTGCTTGAACGAACTTTCATGTCCTGAAGCATTTGATTGTACTGACCGAGCATCGGCTTATCTCTACAAGTTCGTACTCCAGCATCGCCTGACCTTTTGTACAAAGATACAAATTGTCCTGTGTCTGTGTGTGTGTATGTGTGTGTCTGTGTGATGGATCCATTGAGATCGATTGCAGCTCTGTTTTAACTCCTGACATATCATCCAGTTCCTAGCCAACACCTTGAGTTCAGCAGCTCCCTTGCACCCAACATGTCAGGTGGTGGCTTCAGATCATTGATGCTGCTGAAGCTGAAGCAACTGCAGTCCTCCATGGCATTCATGGAAGAGGATGGTGCTTGGGCTGCATCTGGTGGCAGCAAAAAAGTCGAGCTGTGGTCATGAACTGTATTCGAGTGCCTGAAAGCAAGTTCCTGCTGCTGCTCGATGACCTCTGGCAGCTGGTTGATCTTGCAGCAGTTGGGATTCCATACCTTGACAATCCCTGGTGAGGATGTGTGTGGCGGCATGGACGCCCAGGTGAAGGTCGGAAGCCTGGGGATTGTGAATGCGAGGAAACTAAGTCTTTGGCTCTCATGAAAAATTCATCAGCTAGGAGAGATCGAGTGTTGCTAGAGAATATAGTAGTCTGCTTCTGCATCTCATCACAAAGTGGCGTGCATGCTTCACTGCTTGTTCTTTACTCCCCAGAGGAATACTCGATCCACAAATACAAGCTGATAGAGCTGTGAGCGATGCTGGGGATTGTTGATGGGTTTGAGACCGTCCATGAAGTCTTCTACAGAGGATGTGATCTCATGAAAACCTAGAGTTGGCATGCATGCTGGAGCTTGGGGGAACGATGAGGCGAAAGAGGTCAGGATGCATGACATGGTTCGGATCCTGGCCTTGTGATTGCCTCTGAGATGAGCGAACAACGGCAAGTTTCGAGGTCAGGCTATGCTGCATTTGTGCCTAGAGTTTGTTTGCTGCATTTGTTTGATAGAGGTGAGGCTATCGCGCTATCTTTGCCAGCTATTCAGGATATCCTAATTGTCAACCTGTAGACATCTAAAGGAAGGAAAAGAAAGAACTAAATAGACCAAAGTTGCCTGTGTCTGGTCATCCCCTACCCTGCATAATTGTGGATGAAACTTATACAGCTGGTCTAGGGGAAGTCGAATTACGAGTCTTTTTTTTTAAAGGTAATATTTAAAAAACTTAAATCATTCAAGAATTTGTACAGTTATAGAAATTAAAAAAATAAAATATTCAAAAATTGACTAGGAAGATTTGAAGTAGAGTACAATATTATAGTTTTAATATAGTTGGCTACATAAAATATCATCTAATTAGCTGCACTATTTGCTTTCTTGTAAATATGCCGTGCTTGAGCAAAGTGTGCATCATGCACCAATAATTATGTAAAATAGGATGAGATCTAGCATCAGCACATAGTGGATTTAAGAGACATCTAATAACTATTGAGGAGTTTTTTTGGATAAATGTGTGAAGCCCTTAATATCTATGTTTGGTCCATGTATCTTGCATGCAATACCGGCTGGAGTCCACTCAGGCTTGAATTGCAGAATTGGTCACTTTTTAGCAAAAAGTGTAGGATAGCTTTTCCTCGGTTGAAGGTAGAATTTATTCTGGTTGCTATTGCAGCCATAAAAAATACCCATAAGGGTTCGTGTTGAGATCTGTGCAGTTGATCTAAGGAAAAAAATTGGAGTGCTTTGAGAGCTGTACGAGATGCGATCCGGTTGACGTGGGAAAAAAAAGAAAAAGATCGATTCTTTCGCGCGGAAGATACGACCCGAACCCAGAGGCCTATACTTCATTTGCCGCGTGGCTTACGTGAAGGCTGCCAACTCGAATTCCTAGCGGAACGACGGGATCCATGGGTCCACAAGACATGACCAAATTTGCGCCTGAGCAACAAGATATCGAGGACATTCGACCGTGGTCCAAGCTCTTTAAAAAAACCAATCGAAAGCGTGCCCAGACCCAATTTAGCGGGGCGCAGAAAGCCCGCCGTCCTTTTATTTTATTTTATTTTTTGCTAAAGCAAAAATTTTGTACATTATAAACATAAATAAATTTAATAAAATCAGTAAACAACAAGTCACGAAATATGCTAAGCAGCTCCTTCTCTTTGGTGCACAAGATGCCTTCTGAGTGGCTGGTCACATATACCGTCATTCAGTCCGCTGCCCTATTGGCCTCTCGGGACACATATTGAGTCTGAGAGGCTGCTTCTTCTCTAACCATCACTCATATGCCTCTTGGAACAAGCCGTTTTTGGTGAGTGGGGCATGCATTCTGTTCTTTCTTTTCATGGAAAATACTTTCAAAAAAATTTTGAAATCTCGATGGGAATTTAAATTTTGAGAAAGGACAATACCCGTGAATCAAGCCCCATGCTCCCCAGCTAACACATAGGTCGTGCTGCAAGGATCTTTTAGATGCTCGATATAAATCATGATTCTTTTTGACACGAGTTCTTTTACAAAGCATCTCCACTAATAGCATCACATTGCTGCAATTTGTTGCTGGGCTGCTCCATTCCCAATATCTCTAGTGTAAGCAACTTCCACTTGTGGCCTAAATTATATTAGGTATATATTTCAGGCTTGCATACAGAATAGGTTGATATACATCTCGGATGTTCGATACGAGTGATCTAGTTTCATTTCCGTTCTTACCTTAATTTTGCCGATCTTCTTCTCATTCTTTTTCTCCAAAAGAAAAAAAAAATCCACATGATGCTCTATTTCTCGATAGGTTTTAGTGGATCATCAATTTATTGGTAGATATAAAACATGGTACTTTCAGTTCTAATGCACGTAAATAAATGATCAGAATTATACACTTGTATATGGTAGAACTTGTTGTCAACGATGCATTGTTTTGGGTTCACAAAATGATGCTCTTTATAATTAGAAAAAGGCCAGAGTGCACCAGCTTCTTTTCCAAACTATTCCCCGTTTTGACATGGCTCTCGGTCATTGGCCGAACCCCAATGAGACATTGCAACATTCTTATAATTAGTAAAACTCGACTGTAATCAGGCTGCTGCCACTCATCGATTCACACGGCTATGCAGATGGTCGCGAGGAAGTGTGAGATAAATATGGATGTACATATAGTTACAAGAAGATCATGAGCCAACAGAAGCCCTTGAGTTGATTTGCTCGATTTACCGCCACATACTAATTACTATACCATAGGGGGAGGGTCTTCTCCGAAGCTGGGCGGATGTCGACAGCCAAACAAGTTAGAAAGTTATGTAACTGGCACAGGATGATGGTTTTTGTTCAGTAAGTCTGCAGTTTAGATTCACCGTGGACGATTAACTTCAGAATTCTCCACTAATCATTATGCAGAACAGGATTGGTGGGCAAAAAAGGAGGTGAAACTTTCAGCACTCTCAGCCTTGTAGAGATTATAGGGTCTGTAATTAATTTGTCAGTCTCTGAAGTGGAAAGAAGTGGGCATTTTTCCCAGATTTGAATCAAGGACCAGACAAAGCAGCCAGGCCGCAGATTGTCAGCTCTTGCAATCTCTGCATCAAGGGCCAGAGTTGCAATATTTTCAAGTTTCATGATGATCAAGAATACAAAGTGATGGCTGTTAACAGATGAATTCTTTTGTGTTCCTCCTTGCACTAGTGTAAGAACAACTGACGGGAAGATATATGATGCTTGCGTTTCTGACAACACTTTCCTGGAACAAAGCACTTAACAACAATATCTTGCCCTTAGTCTAGTAAGATCTTTTGTCAAGCTGCTTTTGTATACGTGAATCCCATGCAATCTTAAAATTATTGATGCTCAATGCTTGTTGTATCAAATTCTTCTTCTTTTCTGGGTTTAACCATTCAAGTGACACCAGTTTCATTCATTGTTTTGACAAATAAATTTGTGTTAATGCATCAGAGTTTTCCCTCCCTCATCCAAAGAAAGGTGACTTTCTTTTCTCCTTTATTTGAGAAGCTTCATGCATCCCAAGCCCAACGATTGCACAATTGGTTGCTTTATTTGTTCGCTGTCATGCATTTTACTCCCACTTAGTTTTACTGTTCTATGAGATGCACGTCCAGTCGTCCACAATTTGCTAACCAGTCCATGACATTTGGCTCAGAACAAAATGAGCAATGGATTTGAAAAGCTTGAATTTATGAATAGTCATTATCATCTTCTGACCAGAGTTCAGCAACTCACTTTCCAATAAGCGCTTTCTGGCTCGAAGTGGCCTACAAAATCATTAATCTAAACTTACTAAAGGCAAGATACTGGAAAGTATAGAACATGGCTTTGCATTTCGGTCAAATCAAGACTAAAGAAATGAGCCCAGCAAGTCTGATGAAAGAGAAGCAGGCTTCGCTTCTTCCCATGCGCTCAACTATGACAATGCTTGTGTTTCTGACAATGCTTGTGTTTCTGATAAATCTCGTGTTTCTGATAATACTTGCATTTCAGGCAATGCTTGTGGTTCCTGCAATGCTTGCATCTCCTTTGGGATGTCAATGGCAGCTCTTAATTTTTTGGGCCTTCCTCTAGATCGTACAGGAGTGACATCCACCGTCGCATCCAACGATGAGACTGGCTCCAAATCTGAGGCACCTTCATCAACTGTTGGCATGTCCCTCACATGAGTAAGAAGCTTGCTCATATGCCACTGTACATAATCAAAACGATCTTTCGTTAATGATGATTCTTGTATTATGATTGAAGCAAGCGAACGCAGAGCTTGGGACCGATACTTATAACCACTGCTCTTAGGAAACAATGAGCTTTCACGACGCCATCGAATCAACAGATATTTATCTGGAAGCATGAAACAGTTCTTCAACGAAAGCACTCGAAGAGAGTGTCTGCACATTATTCCAGAAAAGTCGAACTCTTTGCAGCTGCAATGTATCTCTTCGTTTGTTGGAATGCAGCTCACTAGGTGTCCTCCATCAGTCTTCAAGTGGTGGCGAACGAGATAAGTGTCTCCTTGTGTTTCGTAAACTGCAAATTGTGTAGATGACACGAGCTCTTTTTGAAACACTTCAAATGCATAAGGTGTCAGAACACTTGATGCATGTTCTTCAATGGGCATGCATGTTTTGATTTGGACATTTTGATAGTTTTGTCGCATTGTTGCTTCCTCCCCTGCTTGATTTTGTAAATCAATTGCAACCATTACCTGCAAAGAAACAAGGAAAAAAGAAAATGAAAATATTCCAAGGAGGGGCAAAAAACGACATAAGAAAGAAATATGATAATTTCAAAAAAAAACAGTGGGAAAAAAGAATACCTGTTCAACAAAATCCTTAAGACGTGTTTGCGAGATCAAAAACCCTTTAAAGAATGCCTTGATTGACAAAGCAAAACCAGTTGTCAGTAATCCCCCAAAAAACCAGCCTCGGAGAAATGGTAACGCCCAATATTCCCGATGATATGAAAGTATAGCTACATGTCTATCTGAACCTAGTCCAAACTCATTAATCATCTGACCCCACTGGTGCACAAAATCATTCTCACTCTCCAGAGCATATACTCTATGAAACTCGGACACAAACCTCTCATATCGAGAACCAAGTAATGTAGAAAACCAGCTCGGTAACTTAGACATGATATGCCATGTAGAGAATGCTTGCTTTGTGTTTGGCAGCACGCTCATCATAGCTTCTCTAAGTCCCATGTTTAGATCTGTAACAATCGTCTGCGGGACCTTCTCATCCATAAGATGAACAAATGCCTGTAAGAAAAGAGGAGAAAAAATATCAGTTGAACTAAAAAATTGCCATGACATTGTGAATTAAGGATGTCAACTTCTCACTTCTCTACAGGGTCAAAAAAGAGGGAGAATGATAAAGAATATTTGATTGAAATTTACATTGATAGAGCAGCATATAGTAGACAAACCTGCAATGCCCATGCAAATGATGCTGGCTTTTCATCTTGCAGTAGAACAGCACCAAAAAATATTGTGTTTCCATAGTTGTCCACACCAAACCACACTCCAAAAGGCCTGTCATATGCATACAAACGATATGTTGTGTCAAATACCACAACATCTCCAAACACCTTGTATGCGCGAATAGAGTCAGGATATGACCAGGCAATATGCTCAAGCCTATCATTCATGTCCAGTGTAAATTCATAACGAAAATCTGGGTTTTTCTCTTTCGTAGCCTTGCAAGCTTTAAGAAGTTCTGCTCCTTCATTTTCTCGATTAATGTTCTTAGAGGCCTGAAGGAAATTTCTCAGATCCCTCTCCGTGAATGTCAACTGACCTGGTTTCAGTCCCTTCTCCATTTCAAGAGCCCTCATTATAAGATTCACAGTGAAACCTGCCTTTGCAAAAAATAAGATACGCTCACGGTCGACCGACGATATATTCCGATAAGCAGGTAGATGTCGTACTTCATCACTATCCAACAATTCATGGTTATGCACATTACTGAAATGAACAACAACCCACCGAGTTACACCCTTTGAGACATTCTTCTTAATAATCATCTGCGCCTCGCATTTGCAACGTGATGATTTCTTATTTCTCTGGCGTTTGAGTTCTGCTGTCTTCCTAGGCAGCGATACACCAGCACGATGACACACAAGTTCCCGTTTATAAACTCCCAATGGATGAGATGGGTTCCCCTTGGAGCGCTCTCGCCTTATTGCAAAACCATTCCTCCGGGCAAAGTTGGTATAAAATTCTTGGGCCTCATCATCAGTGCGGAAAGATTGCCCTACATATGGAGGGGTGTCAACTGAAGCAACCTCAGAAGTATTGGCTGCTGCATGTATAAGGTTTGGATCCGCTGGCACCGTAGGTTCCATCGAAGTGTTGTCTTCTTCATCTCCCTCAATTCTAATATAACATTGTTCATCCCCACATGGGCACTGCCGCCTTTGAGTGAGGCAACCATTGTTTCTCAATGAAGTTTTGGTCATTCTCGAATCTTTCTTCGCAACAATGAGCTAATGTTCTGCTACTTGCACTAAAACCCAGGAAAAATTCATAAAGAAAGAAGAACAAAAAGAAGAATAAGAAGCAATACAACATAATTTGAATGCAGGAGCCAAATTGAGCACAACAAAAGAATAAACTTAAAAGCTTCCAAAATCAGGGCATCATAAACATTCACAAAGATAAAATGAGAAGTGCAAACAAGTGCTACTATTAACATTCAAATTCTAATTCATGGCTATTATTTCTTGACTTCATCAGTTTATATACGCATACCATACCCATCAAACGGGAAGGATATGGAATATCAACAGCACATCAAGAACCATCAATTTTGTGAAGAATCGAACGCCGGAAGCACTTAATTCGAATTTGAACCATCATCCAGATCGCACTTTTTGTTGGCAAAATTTGAACCATCACCTAAAAATCTCTCTCTCTCTCTCTCTCTCTCTCTCTCTCTCTCTCTCTCCTGAGATGACCGTAATTCTCCATAATTATCAGAAGAAACTTGTAGAAAATCTAAATTTTGATAAGGTTAATCAATCCATGAAAAGAAAAACATACTGAGATCAACTGGAGAACGAAATAGATGAAAACGATACAGAAAAGGAACATCTAAAGATAAAAATTTCAACCAGCATCAGGTATGATAATAATCTTATCCATTTCGGAGGATCAGGATCAGGATGATCACCTGAGAGAGACGTCGGAAAGAACCTGAAAGTGAGCAACGGTGGGGCTTAAGGGTTAGAGGTAGGGTTAGGGTTAGGGTTAGGGTTAGAGTTGGAGGTGGAGATTTGGGCTCGTGAAAGGGGAGGGACCGTAGGGGAAGAGTCTCCGGCGGCAAATCGGGGAGACGCAATCGCCAGTTCGCCGCCACCGGCCTCCTGATATTCCAACCCCCATCGATCCAGGCAGATCCCCACGGTGCGCGAAACAGGGGCAACCAGTGGGATGGAAGGATGGAAGGAGAGTCAAGGAAAGGGGGTGGGAATATCTAACGCCGCGGTTTTGGGACGGCACGGTTGGACGAAAGGACGACGTCCCCAGGTGGACTCCAACCGAGTTCATTGATCAGATGGTTGGGAACAAAAAATTTCGGTGCGTTCGCTAGAGAAAATCCTATGATGCGAGTTTTCTATTATATTAATTTTTTTTTTCTGGTGCTTGTCTTTAAGAAAAAAATTAAAGAATAAATTAGAACATATTGTAAAATAAAGAGTAAAGAGATTGGAGACAAGAAAATAAACAAGACATAGAAATTGTAGAAAATTAGTTCTTCATAAACTAATAGTATTTTTCATTCCTTTTTATGCCTTTCTTTCGCTTTTCACTTATGTACATTTCATCATCCTCAAGGTATCCTTTTATAGGCCTAGGGTTATAATGAGGAGATATAATGGTGATAATGAGGAGATATAATATTCATAATCACAAGACAATTAAAAAAAAAAAGAAGGTGAAAAGGTGGATGAATGTAGACATCTCCAAGGGATAAGGGGCACATCTAGGAGTTACAAAAGATGGAAAACTCAAGAGGTAGGGAAACTTAAGAGGTAAAGGTTAAGTGGTCATCCACCCAAATACGGTGGATTCATAACACTCACCCTTGGATGACCATACACAAAGAACATGCCTCGTTAAAACCTTGCCAAGGAAAAATCCTGTGGGAAAAAAAAACCAATGGCGAAGGAAAAAGAGTGCATTATTCTTGTGTAACATCAAGTGCTTTAGGATTGCCTCATTAAAACCTTGCAAAGATAAACCCAGTGGGACAAAACCTTAGCGAAGGAAAAAGAGCACAATCGGCACAAAATCTTCAAGATCCTTGACTCCTCCTGAAAAATGCATGATCAAAGGTCTTTAAGTTGTCACATTCTAATGTTATGCACAATCTTCTTAAATGTTGTAGTTGGCAATGCCTTGGTGAATAAATCTGCCAGATTTTCACTTGACCGTATCTGTTTGACGTCAATATCACCTTTCTCCTGGAGTTCAGAAGTATAAAAGAACTTAGGTGAAATATGCTTCGTTCTGTCACCTTTAATATAGCATCCTCTAATCTGGGTGATGCAAGCAGTATTATCTTCATATAAGATTGTTGGGCTATCATTGATTGTGGATAGACCACACCTTTTTCGAATATGGTGAATTAGTGATCTCAGCCAAACACATTCCCGGCTTGCCTCATGGATAGCAATAATCTCTGAGTGATTCAAAGAAGTAGCAGATAATGTTTGCTTCGCAGATTTCCATGATATAACAGTACCTCCACAAATAAACAAATATCCTGTTTGAGATCGACCCCTGTGTGGATTAGATAAATAGCCAGCATCTGCATATCCAATCAACCGTGAGTTTGATTCATTAGGATAAAACAATCCCATATTAGTTGTTCCACGGAGGTAACGAAGAATATGCTTGACCCCATTCCAATCTCTTCGGGTTGGAGTAGAACTGAATCTTGCTAATAAGTTAACTGCAAAGGCTATATCAGGTCAAGTGCAATTTGCAAGATACATTACTGCACCAATAGCACTCAAATATGGTACTTCGGGATCAAGAATTTCTTCATCCTTCTCAGGAGGACGAAATGGGTCATTCTTCACGTCAAGTGATCGAACAACCATTGGGGTACTCAAAGGATGAGCTTTATCCATATAAAAGTGCTTCAGAACTTTTTGTGTATATGTTGACTGATGAACAAAGATTCCATTTGGAAAATGCTCGAGTTGCAGACCGAGACAAAATTTTGTTTTTCCAAGATCTTTCATTTTGAACTCATTTTTCAAATATGTAGCGGTTCTTGTGAGCTCTTCAGGAGTTCCAACAAGATTAAGATCATCAACATAAATTGCAACAATAGCAAATCCGGATTCTGACTTCTTAATGAAAACATATGGGCATATAGGGTTATTCTCAAATCCCTCCTTCAACAAATATTCATTGAGGCGATTATACCACATGCGCTCGGATTGCTTCAACCCATATAAAGATCTTTGAAGCTTGATAAAATAGTTGCTTCGGGGTGTACTTGAATTACATGCTTCAGGCATTTTATATCCTTCAGGGATTTTCATATATATATATATATCATGATCCAATGATCCATATAAATATGTAGTGACCATCCATCAGCTGCATATCTAATTTTTCTGTAACTACCAAGCTAATCAAAAATCTGAATGTAATTGCATCCATAATAGGGGAATAAGTTTCTTCATAATCAACCCCAGGTTTCTGCAGGAAATCTTGTGCAACAAGTCATGCTTTATATTGCACAATTTCATTATTTTCATTGCGCTTTCGTACAAATACCTACTTATATCCAACGGTCATTATACCTTCAGGTGTTTGGACTACAGGTCCAAAAACTTTTCTTTTTGCTAATGAGCTTAATTCAGCCTCAATAGCTTCTTTCCATTTTGGCCAATCATTTCTACGTTGGCATTCTTCGACGGTCTTTGGCTCACTTTCCTCATTACCTTTAGTAATGCCAACATTACTTCTGGTAATGTCAAGAGCCACTTTAAATGAAAATATGTTGTCGACAACGGTTTTATTTATATCCTATATTTCTCCTGTACTTATATAATGTATTGAGATCTCATTATTTTCAGGCATATCTTCCTCTTCAGGGGATAACTCTTCAGGAGGTTGTATTTCTGGAGATTTTAAAATGGAAGTTATGGTCTCTTCAGGAGCACCAAATTTTATGTTCTGTTTTGTGGGTATGGCCTCTTCAGAAACTCCAGTTTCTTTTCTTTATACTTTTCTCTTCCGAGAATTCTTATCTTTCAATCCAATAGGTCTTCCACGCTTCAGGCGTGCCTCAGACTTATTTGCTGCTTTATTAGCAAGTTGTCCTTCAGGGATCTCAATTCTTGCTGAATATGATTCGCTAACTGGAGCATTACCAGCAGGAATATGAGATTTTACTACACTTCTGGTGTCAGTAAATACATCCGGTAATTAATTTGCAACATTTTGCAAGTGTATAATCCTCTGAACTTCCAGTTCACATTGATTTGTACGAGGATCAAATTAAGATAAGGGCAAATTATTCCAAGTGATTTCACGTCGTGCTTCAGGCATCGACTTTTCTCCCCCTAATGATGGGAAGATTGTTTCATCAAAATGACAATCCTCAAAATGTGCCTTGAACAAATCCCCTGTAAGGGGCTTAAAGTATCTAATAATAGATGGAGAATCAAAACCAACATATATACCAAGTCTACGTTGAGGACCCATCTTAATGCGTTGTGGGGGTGCAATTGGAACATATACAGCACAACCAAAAGTGCGAAGATGAGCAATATTTGGTGGTTGACCAAATGCAAGTTGCGAGGGAGAATATTTATGATAAGCAGATGGTCTAACTCGAACTAATGATGCTGTATGCAATATAGCATGTCCCCAAGCAGAAACATGTAATTTTGATATTTCATAAGCAAAGGTCTAGCAATCAACTGAAGTCTTTTGATAAATGATTCAGCTAAACCATTTTGAGTATGTGTATGAGCAAAAGGATGTTCAATATCAATTCCAATTGACATGCAATAGCTATTGAAAGCTTGAGATGTAAATTCACCTGCATTATCCAATCGGATTGTCTTAATTGGATAATCAGGGAATTGTGCTCTCAATCTGATTATTTGAGCAAGAAGTCTAGCAAATGCAACATTTCTAGTAGAAAGAAGACAAACATGTGACCATCTAGTTGATGCATCAATCAAAATCATAAAATATCTAAATGGTCCACATGATGGATGTATAGGCCCACAAAAATCTCCATGAATTCTTTGTAAAAATGAAGGAGATTCAACAACAAGTTTTGAGGGGGATGGCCTAACAATCAATTTACCTTGAGAACAAGCAGAGCATGGATAATCACTTGGTAAAAGAATCTTCTGATTCTTTAATGGATGCCTAAATGAATTCTCAATAATCCTCCTCATCATTATAGAACCTACATGTCCAAGGCGATCATGCCAAATCATAAAGATCTTTAGATCAATGCACTTTTGGTGCATTACAATATTTGATTCAATTATTTTCATCGGTGCATAATACAACCCAGATGAGAAAGCAAGCAACTTTTCCAAAACGAGCTTCTGGCCCGAATTCATTTGAGTAATAAGAAGAAGTTCTTTGTTGCCTTCGTCGGTGGTTTCAATATGATAACCATTACGACGTATATCTTTAAAACTCAATAAATTTTTTCTAGACTTTGAAGAAAATAGAGCATCGTTAATACAAAATGTTGTGCCTTTTGGTAACATAATATATGCTCTTCCAGAACCTTCAATTAAATTTGATGAACCCGATATGGTATTGATATTGGCATTGCTTAATTTCAAGCATTGAAAATACTTTTCATTTGTAAGAATTGTGTGAGTTGTAGCACTGTCTTCCAGACAAACATCATCACCATTCAATTCATCAGTAAGATCCATGTCTCTACAAATATGCAAAACATATGTAAAATTTTATTACTTAAAACATAACATAAAGTCTTACAACATGATAAAGAAAAATGCACTAATTAAAAGAAACACTTCGCCACCAAGGTGGTAGCCTAGTGGTACTGGGCAGAAACTCTAACCTTAAGGTCCCAAGTTCGAATCGCTGCGGGCGACGATTAAATTGTGGACCGAAGCTCACTACTTTGGCCACTGCTTGGACTTGAGGTATAGGACCGCTCTTGAACCGCTAGTAGCCGGGGTGGTGCCGGGTGTGACGTACTCACACTTGGGACTCGAGCCAAAGCCTAGAGGGGTAGCTGAGCCGGGCCCATGGGTGGGGAGGGTATGAGTAAAACCGGTCGGGGTGTCCAACACACGGCCATTTCTGCCCGCATCGAACATTCTCCTGGCGGGGCGGGGGCCCAGTGGGAGCTGCTACGCGGGGTTGGGCTTGTCCCTTCCTCCCCCTACCCCTTTTGTACTAGCAAAAAAAAAAATGAAAAAAAAAAAAAGAAACACTTCCATCACCAATCAAATGATCAATTCTACCACTAGGATCTTCAAAGAAATCAGAAACATCAAGATGAGTAATATCAACCCCATCAGAGGTTTTGAAATGTGTTGATGGTTCAGCAAAATTTGTTTCAATTCCTTTTTCTTTTTCTTTCAAAGAGGCTTGGTAGAGGTCTGCCAAATGCTTAGGCGTACGACAGGTACGCGACCAATGTCCATTCATACCACATCTATAACACACATCTTCAGATTTCTTTTTACTCTGAAAGCCTTCTCTTTTATCTGAGTTATTTCACTTTCGGTGGTTCCACTTTTGGTGGTACGGTGCATCCCGCTTGTTATTTTCCCTTTTGGTGGTTTTACTTCTGGTGCTACCATGATAATTTTTTCTACCACGTCCTCTCCCATATCTACGATTCTTTTAGAATGATTTATCATTTGCTTCAGGGAATGATGTGCTATTCGCTTCAGGGAATGGTATGGAACTAGTGGGACGAGATTGGTGATTTTTCAACAAAAGCTCATTATTTTGCTCAGCCACTAGAAGACAAGATATAAGTTCAGAATACTTTGTGAATTTTCTCTCTCGATATTGCTGCTGCAGAAGCACATTCGAGGCATAAAAAGTAGTAAATGTCTTCTCTAACATATCTTCATCGGTGACTTTCTCACCACATAATTTCAAAAGTGAGCTGATTTTAAAGAGTGCAGAATTATATTCACTAACACTCTTAAAATCTTGCAACCTCAGGTGCATCCAATCATATCGAGCTTTTGGGAGGATTACACAATTCTGGTGCTCATATCTCTCCTTTAAACTATTCCACAAAATGAGGGGATCTTTTACCGTTAGATACTCAGTTTTTAATTCCTCATGAAGATGGTGTCGTAGGAAAATTATTGCTTTAGCACGGTCCTGCAGGGATGCTTGATTTTCTTCCTTTATAGTATTTCCAAGGTTCATTACATCAAGATGGATCACAGCATTAAGGATCCAAGACAAGTAATTCTTGCCAGAAATATCAAGAGCAACGAATTCAAGTTTGGTAAGATTCGACATTCTCTACAAACAAGAATCATAGGATTATGAATTTGTATCATACAAATTGCAAGTAAACAATTTGACCATTCTATGTCAATCATAAAAAACATAAATTAGATATTGAGAATACTAATTTGAAAAAGAAACTTACAGATTGGAGAATAGCACAAAAAATATTTTTCTTGCAGAAAGAACACCAAGTACTTCCACAATTGATAGAGCCTACGTGCTGATAACATGTTGTAAAATAAAGGGTAAAGAGATTGGAGACAAGAAAATAAACAAGACACAGAAATTGTAGAAAATTAGTTCTTCAGGAACTAATAGTATTTCTCATTCCTTTTTATGCCTTTCTTTCTCTTTTCACTTATGTACATTTCATCATCCTCAAGGTACCCTTTTATAGGCCTAGGGTTATAATGAGAAGATATAATGGTGATAATGAGACAATTAAAGAACAAAAGAACAAAAGACAATTAAAGTATTTTTCTTAATCACAAGACAATTAAAAGACAAAAGAAGGTGAAAAGGTGGATGAATGTAGACATCCCCAAGGGATAAGGGGCACATCTAGGAGTTACAAAAAATGGAAAACCCAAGAGGTGGGGAAACTCAAGAGGTGAAGGTTAAATGGTTATCCACCCAAATATGGTGGATTCATAACAGAACAGTTTTTTTTTTTCTAACAGAATCCAACAATTATATGATATTAAAAGAAAAAAAAAAAGCATGCACGAAGAGAGGCCGATTGCCCCTGCATCCTCTCTCATGTTGGTGGCTTGACGAGGAGAGAGAAGAATGAAAAGAGATTGAATAAAAAAGAAAAGAGGATGCGGACGAGCAACCCTTTTTCACAAGCACAATTTTTTTTTTTAAAAAAAAATATAGGATTAACGAACTCCATTAATAGTGGAAGTACCATCCGGATTTAAGTTTTGGATTTTCTCTTTAAGATGAATATTAGAAAAAAATGCAGCAAAATAGGGAGCTCACCCTATTCGATATTCTCTGGTGTGTGCACAAAAAGATTTTTGTTCTAAATTTCTGCTAGAAATAATGACAACTAATGCAAATTAACACCAAAACTGGGTACTAGAAAATGTATTTAGTTTGAAGCTTGCCTGCAGGTCTAACATGATCTGGCCCAGCTTGAGTCTAGACTCATCATCTACTGTGAGATTTGGTCAGGTCCAATTTTATGGTATCGGCATGTAGATATTCAGAAATGCATCTACTCCAACCACCTGCTCTCCAACGAGTCTGCGTTACGGATGGAGGATCACAACAATCATAGTACCAGATCCTTCTGCACAAATTAGGCTTAACTGGATCCAGCCTATAGCTCATAAGCAATAAGCATCAGGATCTTTTGCAGAAGTAGAGGAGGAAACATGTCTAAACCGCCAAGTTGAGATCAGCAACTAGGACTTTGGAATTTCACTTGTCTGATAAGCAATATGCATGCAGATCAAGAACAAATCCATATACTTGGACACAAAACAAGACAGCTAACCACTCCTAAGCCTCGTCAGAACCCAACCAGGCTTCAAGAACACGCGCGGATCCAGTTTGATACTTCAATTGGTTTCCCCTTAATAATTCCTAGGCATGCCCTGTAGGCAAATTATAATGATGAAACATTAAGATTGACAATCTACACCCAAAACATCAACAATGATCGAAAGATTTAAATACTGTCGCTATACCTGAAAAAAAAGGTAAATAAATGGTTTCCCAGCATTATGACAGCCGATACATTAGCCTATGATTTTCCAAAACCATCTGAATCATGTGACGTTTCATCCATATGCATCACCTTGGATACCCCCAATCCTAACATGTACTTACCATCAGGATACATACATGCACAGAAAATTAGACAATAGCGTCCCATGGCTAAGGCTTTCCTGCTCTTACTGTTGAATGACAATGTGGAAAGAGCCAGCAAGCAAGAGCGAGATGTTTCCACAGAAGAGAGAGCCAGCAAGCAAGAGCGAGATGTTTCCACAGAAGAGAGAGCCAGATAGCGAGAGACGGCACCGGGGGTGGGTGGGTGCGGGCGAGAGCGAGAGATTAAATACGCTTTGGAAGAGACTGCAGGCAAAAATTAAGCCTGCTTAATGCAGCAAAACTATACCAATTTCATTCTACTCTAGGAATAATTCATCTCCAAGCAGCCTGCTAATTATAGTTCATGCATCTGCTCTTGGAGAAGATATCATCCATGAAATACACAGGCTAATCCCACCAGCTTTGGTGCCACTGATCCAAAAAATTATACATTCAATCCAAGCATTGCCACAAGTATGTACTAAGAAAATCGTCTACAGGAATGACGAATGCATGCCTCTGCGTTTGTAAATCAGATTTCAGAGTATCACGTTTTTTTCATCTTTTTAGACCAAATTAAGTAATACAGAGTTTATGCCAAAATTTTTAATTGAATAGCAACACAGGTCACATAAAAATAGTGGTCCATATGAAGTGCTGAGTACAACCGGATAATTAGCACCAACCCACGGCTTAAAGAATATTATGCTTCAAGCTGTCTGACCGCTGAACCTGCGGACATAAAAAGCTCCAAGCTACTGTACCCTCACCATGGCCAAATCGCTGATTGAATGAAGAAAGGTAAAGACCCTCTTCATCATTTTCACAATGCTAAATAATAATACAATTTTGGAACAGACTAATGAGCGTAATACAAAGAGCCATTTGAGATGTTAGTCTCAAATCAACGACATAACTCTACAGCAATGCGCCGACAAAAGTCCCAGAGCAGTGCTCTTGCAAGATCATTCCTGTTCCAAAGTGATTTCTCTTCCCTGCATGCGGCAGATTCCACCAGTGCAATGCTTGCTCTGTGTATCAATCAAGCCCCTTTAATTCCAGTGCAGGTGTTAGCCAAAGAGAGCATGCCATACTATTAAATGGTCAGGTCCTTAAAGGCATGCAATTTCCCATTCAACGAGCGAGTCTCTTCTTTTTTAGCTTCTTGATAGGCCAGAACTCCATTTTCCGGTGCATTCTGTACGTTGTGATTTAAAGAATAAGAAACAACTGAGCTCCTGCAGCCTCCAAAATATGTTGAGTATGGAAAATATTCTGCACATCGTGCTTTCCATCCTACAGAGGAAAAAAAAAATAAGCAAAAGGTAGAAAGATATTCTGTACCTAGTAAACATATTCACAATCAAACTCCTATAATTTTAAATATATTGCAGCATGAATATAGAAGACTTAATGAACTTCATGCATTGAGGCACTCACTGGAAGCAGCATCTTCATCAATAAATACTGTTTCAAGCAATTTGTGGACTGCAATACAGTCATCAAGTTTCCATTCCCTGACTGGTCCCTGTGCCCCATCTCTGCTAACGAGAATTCAAGGATCATTTCGTTTTTGCTTCAAAATTTGCAGAATCTATGTTGAATATATGATTATTGACAATTTGAGAGAACTTTACACTGGTGCCAGTTTGTTTGTCGAATCTTCAATTAGCTTAATTGCCTCAAGCTTCTTTTCTGGCTCCAGAACAAGTAGCATTTCTGCAGCTGCAGCTCTATGCATCAAAGAATCTGTTTTTCCATACAAATTAAATCAATACCACTATGGGATTATAATCTAAGAAAACACATACGGCACAAGAACAAAACCTTTGTGATTCTCAAGGAAGGATTGGTTAACTTCAATAAGTGACTTCCCATGCAACTGGCTGCAAAAGAAAAAAGCTAGAACACTCGCATACATTCCAAAAGAAAAGGCAAATTCGTAACAACAAAGGGGCTTGCAGTGATAACCTTATGTCTCGTCGTTCCGATTCTAGGACACTCCAAATTAGTTTCTGTGTGTCAGTTTTTGGGGCAGGAAAACTGCTAACTCTATGAAAGAATCTTATCTGTGAAAAATCATTTCCAGATACGTCATGGAAGTAATCAGAGAACTTTAAAAGATTTAGGTACACTGAAACTTATATAATAACTTCTGGGGTGACATACCAAACACCGATGGCAATCAGGATTGTTCTCATCCAACTTAAGCAGCTGCTTGACAGCCTGAAAATATACAAGCATTAAGATAAAAGAGTTAAAATAAAAGATTTAGTTATATGTTCACATAAAGTAATGCCTCGGTCAATGTGATGGAAGATATGACAAGTACACGCAAGTCTTAGCATGTTTGATACAACAGGAGACGTGACTGATTGAACTCAAGTTCAATAGACAAATGAACCTGATTCAGGATTTGCTTCTGTTTTCCTCTTTTCTTGGTCAGAACTTGCAAACATCAAAGATTACAGCTGAGCCTAGATATCTCAGCTGTTGACACCTAAATTTTGCTCTTTCCATCACACAGACTCACTAGATAGATAACTCAGGCTACATTAATCAATTGTACAACAACAGATGTGGCATACTTATGTTTTTTTCTTAGTTCATTTCAACAGGTACCTAAGAAAATATCTGAAACAATCTAAATACAAGTAAATACATTTCCAATCATTTGGAAGAAGCGTAAATATCAAGGTCTAAAGAGATTTGGTGAATAACTGCATACATACATATACATATCTTGAAGAACATGTATCAAGTATCAAGGAATGAGAGTTCAATATTTGCCATTGAATATGGAGTTACCTGAAAAGCAAGTAAAATCTTTTGCTTTCTCATGTTTAGCTCGAAAGAAAGAATGTGTGTTTCTAATGAGCTTGCAGAGTTATTTTGGAGCAACTTCAAATACTTTGTAGCTTCCAATAATGGATCCTCGACCTGCCTTCCAAAATAATGTATCAACACACTTATTCAGATGATAACCATCCGATGCCAACCACTTGAAATTTGCTTAACCTGATAATTTGAGTGCCAACTGCCTCACTTACTGTATATATATATATATATATATATATACACACAAAATTCAGAATTAACCACTGGCTGGCTACAGGTCCAGTGGTGTAAGACATTTGATCCCGCAGAAGTAGTAAATCCACACCAAAGAAGGGGATGGAGGAGGCTTTTCAGCATGAGTAACACACCATGGAACTCAGATTAACCAAAAATCCACATTAACAATTACCTGCAATAACTTTTGCCCGTGAGGATCTAAATCAACAGGTCTGGCATGTTGTCGCTTTCCAGACTTTGATGAGCCAGAAGTTGTTTCCTCCTCAGTTTTTTCTTCAGCCTCCTAAAAGATGTCGAGAATATTATCACAGAAAACAGCTAGATTGTAAAATTTCTAAGACAAAAAAGAGTGGCAATATTACTTTCTTTGCACGAGCTTCAGCTTTTTTTTGTTTTTGTCTCAGTTTCTTCCTTTGTGAAGGAGGCAACTTTGACATATCATCGCCCTCTTTTGTTGTTGCCTTTATTGGAGAATCATGCAACTTCATATAGCATCTACACTTACATAAGTAATATATAATTAACACATTTTCTAAAAGTTGAATGATAAGACAGAACTACACAAAAACACACAACACTACAGCATAAGCAAACTGAAGTAGCATCCAGTATCATATAGCATAATTAATGACTCCAATGAGCAACAGCATGCCTTCTACATTCAGCATTTTCTTTCATAGAGAACAAACTAGGAATATTTTCAAGTAACCTCCTAAAGATATGGAACAAGAAAATTATACCCCCTATTCTTTTTTAATCCAAATTTCAGCACATCATACATTTTAAAAGACAAACTATGTACCAAGAACCAAAACATTTTATAGAAGAAAAATATGAGAAATGAGACTAGATGCTTGCAAGGGAATAAATGGAAAGAAATAAGAATGTGAAACACGACCAATACTTCATTAAAGACATTAGCCATAGCAAGACAACATGCAGCTAAAATATACCTGGGCACACAAAAAAAGGGCAGCTGACATGAGGAGAGAAAACATAACATACAAGTAAATTTAATCTCAAGCAAGCAGAACTGATTGCCAACAACTGTCATCTCAGATGGTTGGTACCTTCCTCAGCAAGTGAGAGGTCTCAGGTTCAAACCTGAGTAGTGGTGAATGACCACCATATTCTTTAGAAAAAAGGGAAGCATATAGAACTAATTAAGATACAAGCACATAGCATAACTAAATCGGATTGCAATTGTAGATAAATGAGATGGCGATGAGACAAAGATTACCAAAAATTTCATTGCTAACAATCAAGATTACAGTGAATAGGAAAGTTGAGGCATTAGAAAGTGCATCTTAGCAGTATACATTCAAGAGTTCAGTTAAATAAATAACTAAATTATACTAAATGGCAGCTTCACCTGATAGCTCCTGCTGCGGCTTTATGAAAGTACTCATGTGAATGCAACTTATCTTGAAACTTCAACATCGACACATAGGCACGCAGGGTCATTTTACGTAGACAGTAAGAATGGAAGTCAAATTGATCCTCAGTCATGTCTGCATAATGTTTCTCAACAGCCAAGAACATTTTCAGAGCCCGCCCCAAATCACCTTGACGAAAGTAACTCTCGCCAGAAGCAAGTTCATACCTTCCCACAACACATGAATCACATAAGAATAACATAAAGAAAACTAAAACTTGGCAAATAAAGTAACAACAACACACCACATGCATTGCATGTCATGCAGGTTATTGTGCTGATCTCCATCCTTTGTAAATAACACAGCAGTTTTCTCTGCTAACCCAACCTTAATCAACCAAAGATTTCAAGAAAATTTAGTTCCACATAAGAAAGACAAGAACCGCACAACATAGTAGGCAGAAGATCTTTGGTTTTGGATCTTTCAATGTACCTGATCAGCCTGAAGCATGCGCATGACACATTCACTGTTTAAGTAACGGTCAGCAAGATCCATAGACCTAGCTTCATCTGCCAAAGCAGCAGCAGCAGCTAAATCACCTGCATGCTTTAATATTCTTCCCTGTGATGACAAATATAGTATGTTAATGTACAAGATGATTGATTTGCTATTTCTAAGTAAAAGATTAACATCAATTTACTTGTCATATAAGCACATGACAAAGTACATTACCATCTAGTAGTGTATTATGATTGCCAAACTTCCAAACCATGATCCTGACTTCTCGAGATTGTTGAAATTAAATGATCCATGATCAATAAGAAAATCAAAACATAGAAAGACTTATAGAGTAGCTCAGATGAATTCAGATGGGCTGAACTATGATGTCAAAAGGAGACATATAAGATGTAATGGCCAAACCTCATTGTGGAGGGTTCTTAATCAGTTCCATTTTAATATCTTGCAGAATATGTCTAATGCCAGTTCAATTTTAATTTTTTTTAAAGAGATCAATTAGAACTTAAGGTTTAGTTTTGCGGTGAAAACTCCCTGTTTTTATCAGACTAGTAGCTTGGCACATGCTGCACGTGCAGGTAGAGGAGCATGTGAAAATATAAATCTAATCAAAGTTTAACTAACTAATTAACAGTCTACACTCTACAATTATGTAATATTATTTTGTTATTGTATATGACTGATTTTGGGGGAAAATGCTATTGCAATGATTTTCACTAGTTATAACATAATGTAAGGCTTATGGTGATGAAATACCAATTAAACTAAAATTATTTCTTAGATTTTCATTATGCGTATAATATAACAGGATATCTCCAAACTATAAGAATCATTATACCATAAAATTGTCCTATCTACAAGCAAGAGACACCAACAATATCATGAATTGTGCTCCATGCGAACCCCACCATCAGTTATTTAAGACCAACACATCAGAAGGTTGTGCGACCAATACATTGATGTACATCTAACACACTTTTAAATTAACCACACAGTAATGACATAAATAAACTCATGAACAGAGTGTTATAAATTGATAACGTAGTTCACAAGGATAAAACAAAATACTTTCTTGTTCTGATTAAAAATGTTTTGAGTGTCCACAAAAGTTAGTAAAAACCATCATAATATTTTCTGTCACCTCCTTTTCCTTCACATCAGGCATTTAAAAAATGCACATTATGTGGCTATCATCAACACTATTAGTTATTAATTCAACTAATAATGGCATAGTCAGCAATCATTATTATTTTTTTATTTTGCAGAATTACTAATAATAGCCACTAAAGCTGTCGAATATTTTATTTTAAAATAAACCTCACATTTTTGTTAATGCAAAAAAGAACTAACAATGATTGTTACGATAATTGTTTTCGAGGAATTGTGCTTCAGGTTTATTAGTGTTATTGAAACCTTATATCACGCTGGAAGAGGCAGTGATGCTCTCATGCAATGATTCTGATAAGAGAAAGAGGTTTTCATTAATTGATTATCTCGGTCATTAGAGATTACAAGCAAGATCCATGCAGTGGCATGAAGAGGTGTGCACTTGATTACACTGCATTCTCCAAACTTCTGGCTCATTAGGAATCCACAGGCTACAGTTCGGAGCGACACTTGTGCAAGACAGTATTCCTAGTCATATATGTGCAAGCAGCAATGAATTGGCCAAGAGTGATAGGGCCCTGCAGCAAGGTTCTAATAATGACATTTTTCCAATTCAAGAATAGTTCAGCTAGAGGTAAAAATTGTAAATCGGCAGAACTTCGGCAAATTCATCACAAATTTAGAAAGAGTTTGGATTAACCCAAAAAGGAATAAAATAGCTTGCAAATTTCTTAATACAGGTAAAAATCTGGAAATCTGAAAAACTTCAGCAAAATTCATCACAAATGCTTACGGAATCTAATACTAGTACTTCATTTTTAAATAGTGCAGAGTGAATACAAGTTTTTTTGCCAGTATGACAACACCAACGACTGCCCAAAGGAGAAGGTAGAAGCATGGACATAGAAATTGTCACCTATCAAGTTCTGCAGAGCATGTACAAGATATGCAAGACTTCCAATGAGTGATTATTATTCAAACTGGAACCTTTGAAATTTGAATTTCTTATGAGTGCAGAATGAGTCATTGTTTTATTACAATATATGCATTATGCAGGATTTAGAACACAAATACAACAAATCACTGGAACAGATTTAACTAAATAAAGATACTTGCACATGGAAATAAGGACACTGTTCATTCAGAAGATACTACAAAACAATAGATTGTCAAGAATGATGGGTAATTTTGAGAAAGATTGATGACTCAAAAATAAAGTTTACAGACCTTAACAGAATATAAATCAATCGCAGTTGGAGTGTGTTCGATAGCCTCATCAATTTTAGCTAGTGCGATATCATGTTGGCCCCTCCTGTCATAATGCTGCACCAATACAATGGCCCATAGCATAAGAATACGTACTACATAAATTGTCACAAAAATATAGTTAAAAGTCACAGAGTAACAAAAGCCAAACCTGGGAAATCAAAAACAAAATCCACATTAGTGTTGAAGGCGGCTCCTTTTGGGTCCTAAGATTAGAATAAGAATTAGAATCTCTTTGCGAATTTAAATTTTAAGCATCTTGCAGTTTAAACATATGAATCTCAACGGAACATAAAAGAAGTGGCAGAGATTAAGCAGTGAGTTCTAAGAAGATGGTGAATGGACCATAGTTATCAAGAAACTTCTTGGGCTCAAAAATTAGTTAGAATCCAATTTAAGAACAGAATACATAACATAGATTTCGTATTTACACTACTGGCTGTCATTCATATCATAACAATCAGAACCATTTAAATGACTCTCATCAAACACATCTCGACAGGTATTTTTTAACGTGATCCATCAGGAAATTTTCTATACTTTTCTCACCATTTCAAATTTTCAACAAATATCATGGCCCGCATCCTCTCTTTTTCCAAAGCCTTCAAAGCAAGTATGAGTTACCATTTGTAAGTTGGCCAGCTATACTATAGCATTTGACGCACGTAACCAAAAAATTTGCTAGTAGCCTAGTAACTAATTATGCTACTACTGGCACATCTTTAACACACTTTTCCTAAATTTGCTACAAAACAAATGATCTATGAACATCTATAATTTGTAATTATTCTGGGAAAAATTTTGAAGCAAGATTACTGAGGTTGCAAATTTATGTGATATAAATGATAGAATCTGAAAGGATGCCGAACTAACTACTCGTGAGCCGCATCCTAATGCATCTGACTGCATTAACAGCCTCATCAATTATAAAACTCAAACCAAATTTTGCAGTTGCCTCCTCTCAAATTTTAAGGCATATGAAAAGATGGCATTCAAATACATGCAACAAACTCATAGTGACTCTCTTGGCATGTTAGAAATACAGATGTCTTGGACATATCATACAACAGCATAGGTAACTACTTATGACTAAACGATTTGAACAGACTACAGTTCATTCAACCTCAAAATTTGTTACCATTTTGATTAAATACGATGATACCTTCAAGGGTCCAAACTAAATCAACTCAACATGATAGAGTTCCACCATCCAATTCAAAGATCGGAAGTTAATTTAAATGTAAATTCACGATGATTTTAATAGCACCTTGACATAACAGCAGTCCCAGGATTACCTTCCAGGAAAGCATCCTGTCTTTTTAATAGAATCTTCCAGCTGAAGGAATAACTGTTCAAGAATGCATGCCTGCCAAGGACGTGCAGAAATTCATCACACCTTAAGCTTTCCTTTGTATAATCTACAATTCTGTGTTTTTAATACTTTATGCTGCATGACAAACAACTCAGCAAACCTTTCCAGGGTGGTCATACAATGGGCTAAGATCAGAGAACAATGAAGGAACACCCTGAATGAGTATAGAAGAAATGACTGTCAGCTATAATTGTTTACAATATGTATAATAGAAAGACAGTGGAGTGATGAGAAATACTCAAATCAAAAAGCAACATAATTCAGTACAAAACAGTGCATACAATTAAAATAAATTTATGAGAGCAAAACCCCTATTACCTTAGTTAGTAGAGGCCTAATATAGAAGTCTGCTGCCTCCCAAAATTTGTCACCTTCTAAAAAATCAAGTGGTATTCGCTGAGCCAAAAAAAAAGGGGGACTCACTACATATTATGGTAATTATGAGTAGAATATTGCCCAGATTGAAAGACAGGAATTACATGGAAAACTGTAGTACAGATTAAAGGAAAAGGCAAGTGTTGCTCAAGATGAGAGGCTCACCTATCTGGTTCAAGAAACTGCAGAAAATGACAGAATACGAAAACACGACCATTATCCTTGTGTTCGGCATTCACTACTTTGCTTGTAATACTCATGCAGACATTGCCCTTACAAAACTCACAATAATTGGCCTATAATTTAAATTCTAGAATATCACTGATAATGGTAACATGCACGAAGTATCAAATTACCACAAACACAAAGTATTTGCAATAATTAAAATTTTGCCTATCTTCCTACATGTTCTAACACATCCATTTTTTTCTTTTGAAGCAATTACCTAAAGATATCACCGGATCAAAGTTAATGCAGCCATTCTTTGCATCAAAATTTTTAATCTAGTAGTACGCTATTACATACTGCAACAAGGAATACCTTGAGCTTTTCCTTTTGATAAGAATATCTTGTGCGACTCTCACTCACTTCAAGTGAAATAAGTTGATAATTAAAGAATGTGTTTTAAATAGGTTGTTGCTTTGATTGAATATGTGATCCAAAAATTTGATATGAAATCATAGTTTACAATCAGCAACCATGACAGGTAGTCAGAATACAATAAATAGGGCAGAACTCTCCAACATGAAACAAAAGGGATCTTCTGAAGTAATACAAGTATTGAGTTAAAACAGCATAAGCAGTGCACAAAATAAGACCAGGATCCTGGGCTGAAGATAATGAATGAGTAACCAGTTTACCTTGACAGCAGATGACCAACTGTATTGCTCCTTAAGTGATTTATACAAGGCATCTAACCGTTCAACTTCATCAGATGTATATTGACCCCTTTCAGAATATAAACCAAGGCACTTTTGCAGGCCCATAAAATACCTGAATAAAAATAAGTAACATCGATCAGTAAATTATCAGTTATCACTTTCAACTAGTGCTTCCCAAGATCATGCTTGATTGTTTTTGTAGCCTTAAACCTAGAAACTTCAGTCCTTTGACAGTTCCACTTCATTGAGCAATATCGTGCATATCTATATAACAATTAAAGTAGAACTACTGTAACAGTAACAACAGAAAAAAAAAATCAAGCTTGAGCACCCAATGCTAACGAGAGCTTCACAAGACCACCTTACCGATTTCCCTTCTCTACAAGGGAAAAAAAGAAAAAAACATCCATGGAATGAGATGACTGCTTCATAAAAATATGTCATGTCATAGAAAGTTAACAATTAACTGCAGATGACTGACAGGACCAAGGTTCGCCATTTCGATACCGGACCCCATACTGCCCATACTGGTACCACTCTAGTACAGTATCGGTACAATCGATATGGGAATCGGTTCGGCCTCCCATACTGAGTCTCAATATAGTATTGGAACGGTATGGTGCACCCGAAATAGGACGGTTCACACCAGTGTGGCACACCATGGACTGGATTAACCCACACAGATGTTTCTCAAACAGCAGTGTTTATGCACTTGGTTCTAAATACCTTTTTTTTGGGGGGGGGGGGGGGGGGGGGGGGGGGGGGGGGGGGGGGGGGGGGGGGGGGGGGTAAAACAGTCACTCACGTTAATCTGGCGTGAGTGCAACTAACTGAGTCAAGATACAATACGTAGCATAAAGAATTCTAAATACCTTTAAGGTAATTCAACTACTCCACTAGTACTCCCACTTACTGAGAGACTCACTAGAATTGGTTCATGCTGGTTTTTTTAACAGAATACTTTCCTTCCAGCCCTATTGTCTTCCTGAAGCCAATATGCTGGGTGTGTTATCCACCTTTTCTTTAAGAAAATCTAATATTTCCAATTTGCAAATTTCTCACTTACCAGCTAATTTTATCCTTTCACTCACAGGTTTGACCAATAAAGAAGAAAAACCTGCACAAGTACTGAAGGTGCACAGAATCTACATATCCAATTGGCATGACAGATAAACAGATTAAACATATATGATTTATGTTCACACAATTGGTTACATGATTTGATTTGGTCAATCCTTCTGATGATGATTTTTAGGTAAATATTTGAAGAGCATGTCAAGGAAAAAACATAACGTTCCAGACTTTCAGTACATCCAATTAATAGTTAAGGCAAGTCAGTCATGCATGATAGCCCAACTAAAATCATTAAAAGGCATAAGAAAGAGACATTGGAGGTACTATTGACAATTTAGTCTCTAATAGGAAAAGAAACAGCAAGCAATGGTGAAAAGTCTTGCAAATAAACATAGGGTTTCACCTCTATCGGTACAATCGATATGGGAATCGGTTCGGCCTCCCATACTGAGTCTCAATATAGTATTGGAACGGTATGGTGCACCCGAAATAGGACGGTTCACACCAGTGTGGCACACCATGGACTGGATTAACCCACACAGATGTTTCTCAAACAGCAGTGTTTATGCACTTGGTTCTAAATACCTTTTTTTTTTTGGGGGGGGGGGGGGGGGTAAAACAGTCACTCACGTTAATCTGGCGTGAGTGCAACTAACTGAGTCAAGATACAATACGTAGCATAAAGAATTCTAAATACCTTTAAGGTAATTCAACTACTCCACTAGTACTCCCACTTACTGAGAGACTCACTAGAATTGGTTCATGCTGGTTTTTTTAACAGAATACTTTCCTTCCAGCCCTATTGTCTTCCTGAAGCCAATATGCTGGGTGTGTTATCCACCTTTTCTTTAAGAAAATCTAATATTTCCAATTTGCAAATTTCTCACTTACCAGCTAATTTTATCCTTTCACTCACAGGTTTGACCAATAAAGAAGAAAAACCTGCACAAGTACTGAAGGTGCACAGAATCTACATATCCAATTGGCATGACAGATAAACAGATTAAACATATATGATTTATGTTCACACAATTGGTTACATGATTTGATTTGGTCAATCCTTCTGATGATGATTTTTAGGTAAATATTTGAAGAGCATGTCAAGGAAAAAACATAACGTTCCAGACTTTCAGTACATCCAATTAATAGTTAAGGCAAGTCAGTCATGCATGATAGCCCAACTAAAATCATTAAAAGGCATAAGAAAGAGACATTGGAGGTACTATTGACAATTTAGTCTCTAATAGGAAAAGAAACAGCAAGCAATGGTGAAAAGTCTTGCAAATAAACATAGGGTTTCACCTCTATCTATATGAAGATTAACCACAATGATTAAAAAAAGTTTAAGAATACCGTCAGCAGGATCAACCATCAGTAGGATCAATCAGTGCCAAAGATAGCTAAGTTGCTAAAGGCATTTAGCAGCCAGTTCAAAATTGCTGAAATTTCATTAATAAAAAACTTGCAAAAGTAGATTTTATTGCACGATAAGTAAAAGTAAGAACACTCTTATAATAGACAACAATTCCACGAAAAAAAAACCAAAAAACAACATTTCACCCATTCAGGGTGAGTTAATTTTAATCAGCTGAATCAATAATTAAAAGCTCACATCAACCTGAAGTGAGAAATAACCAAACAGCTTACCTATAATTGTCGGAATTCATAAATAGCAGAGACCTATATAGTTTTTCTCCTTCCTCTACGCGACCAAGTTTCACTAGCATAGAAGCCATTTGTTCCTTGTACGCTAATTTATCAACCTGATGCATTAGCAAGAAAGCAGTATTAACAAAAAATCAGATAACAAGAATATGCTGCAGCAACGGCTATTTCCTATTAAGTGAAGTGGTTAATATGCAACAATGTTGTCTTTACTGTTAAACATGTTCATAACCCAGCATTTTACATTCAATAACTCAAGTAGCATCACAACTGCACTTACAATTTTAGCCTCTTTCCTGTGCATCTCCTCAAGCGCTTTGTCGGGCAACCCACATTCCTCTAACAAAGATATCTGCATAAAATTACTTTAAGTACAAGCAGAAAATCCACAGGATAACTATGATGAAGAGAGAAGAACCAATGTAAGACTAAACTGTACCCCCCCCCCCCCAACACACACACACACCAAAAAAAAAAAAGGGACCCCACATACAAATAATGTGGACTATGCAGGAAACAATCTACTAATAGGCAATAAAACATTTTATTGAACTGCAACTTATGCACGAAGTAGAGGATGCATTTATCAACTTAAAAGGTTCAAAACTTCCCATAACGAAAGATTATCATGCATTGTATAGATATCCAAAGATGTAAAAATCAAGTAGTTCGTTGACTAACTTTCAGCAAAAAACCTACAAATTTATATCAGCAAAAGATACATAAACCAACCTTAAGAAGATTTCTTGTTCATTAGGGGTCAATTCCATTTTGCAGTAAGCTTTCTGAAAAGCTTCTAATCTTGTAAATGGGCATGTGTGTTAAGTTTTGCATATCTGGTTATTTAAGATCGCTGCAAGTTGTCATGGAAGTATTTTCTGCCCCATCCTCAACTTTTAACTTCATAAAGTATGTTAGTTTAACTAACATAGATGGTATGCATCAGAAATTGACTAAGTTGACAAGAACATATTAGCACTGTAACATATTGAATGAGCCGGTTAACAAAACCAAAATTCTATCATAATGTTAAAAAATTGCATGTCAATTTTGCCGTGTCTGCATATCTGCCTTTCTAAATCCTTCATTTAAATCCCTACTCTAACAGACTGAACAATGTCCAGCCCACCTCACCAAATGTTGAAGTTTCTATTCAATAGGTTCTTCATGGTAATCCTCATAAACCAAATGACAACATCCTTTATTTTTCGAGAACTTCACCATTAATTGCCAAAGCTATGTGACTCTAAATGTGCCAAATATGACCTACTCATGGAGTATGGAGTTCTTCTAATCTTCAAAGTTAATTTCACATTCATCACACCTTTTCACAAGCCTAGCCCACTAGATACACCACCGTAAGGTACAATCTATATAATACATTTGCTTGTGTTATTCCAAAGATGAACCTTCCACTAGCAATGTTTCAGACTTTAGCATTCACCACTATTTCCTGTAATCAGGAGCGGGAACGAATCTGGCAGCAGCTCTCTCATCCTTCCCATAAGATGAAACTTCAACAACTCCGTTTTTCCCGTCGTTCAAGGGGTCTGTGCGAGGGAGAGGCGATGGCGAGCTGTTGTTCTAAGAGGGCACAAGTTTGGTCTTAGGGTTTAAGTCGGTAGTGAACCGTCAACTGTACTATATCCGATATCAGGGTGACAGACAAAAAGTGAATTTGACCCTAAAATAGAAATGGAGTCGCCACCTAAAAAAAACGGAAAATGAAAAGAATTATATAATGAAAGATACCATGGTTCATGCTACTTGATCATGAGAGATAAATTTGGTTTGATATATGGTTTAACTATTGTATCGATTTGCAATCAAATTTTGGTGTGCAATAATGAAAAATTTAATTCAATTTGCAATAAACTAAAAAAAAAATTCAAACTCGTCGTAGGAACTAGAACATGTAGATGCACTCTCTTTTTTATGACATCATGCTTGTGCACCGTGCTAAAAAGGATGTTACCCAGTTATAGTCATAGCAATCCAAGGTTAGGGGGGGTGAACTAGGAACACTTTTAACCAAGATCTGCAATCTCGGTATCGGGTACCACACCAGTACATTACCGGTTCAATACAGTACAGGTCGGTACGGTACAGTATGCACCTGTACCGATACATATCTTGAGCTATTTTTCTCGCTTTTTATCTCAGTATAGGTCAGTACACACCTCGGTACATCTCAGTGAGCCTCGGTACGGCTCAATATAGGTCAATACGGGACCTATACCAACCTCAATATAATTTTCGCACCGATTCCAACTCGGTACCGTCTGGTATGCCTAGTACTAGGCAGGGTGGCATAACAGTCTATGGTCCTAACATTTGGCTTTCTTTTTTGGCAGAAAATGGCTACTCTAGAACTCAAATCCATGCCATTGTACTTGTCAGTCCAACCATTTTATAATCAAGATTTTAAATCCTATGGGATGGGGCTATCCCTGTTTGCCTATGAAATGGGGCGTGCTACCGTCTCGCCTCGTCCCGACACTTGGGATTAGGGCTGGAAGTGGGCTCGGGCCGGCCCGAAGCCCATCGGGTTGGGCCGCCTGCGGGCCGGGCTATGGGCTCGACCCAATGAATTTCGGGCCGGGCTCGGGCCGGCCCGAAGCCCATCGGGTCGGGCCGCCTGCGGGCCGGGCTATGGGCTCGACCCAATGAATTTCTTAAGCCCAATTTTATTTCGGGCGGGGCTCGGGTTTCCCATTGGCCCGGCCCGGGCCCGGACCAAGCCCGAGCCCAATGCCAGCCCGAAATTGACCACGGTCCACGGCCCGAATTGGGAATTTTGTTATACCGAGTCCCATGCTCATCTTCCCCAACCCCTCAAAATCTCCTCTTTCCCCAGTCTATATCCGCCGTCTCTTCCCAGCCTTCCTCCCCTCTAAACCCTTCTCCTCCTCGTCCTCCTCTTCTTTCCCCACTCCAATCACAGCCCCAACTCCCACCCCCGAAGAAGACCTCACCGGCCTCATCCTTCAACAGAAGACCCCCTCCGCCGCCCTCCGCATCTTCCGATGGGCCGCCCGCATCCCCTCCTTCCCCGCCGCCTCCACCGCCCTCCTCCGCTCCTTCCTCTCCTCCGGTCGCCCCACTGCCGCCCTCCGCCTCCTCTCCGCCCTCCCCTCCCCTCCTGACGACACCACCCTTGTCTCCCTCATCCACGCCCTCTCCCGCGCCGGCAACCCCCGCGGCGCCTTCCGCGTCCCCGACCTCCTCCGCCCCCACCGCTCCCCCTCCCTCCGCCTCCTCAACTCCGTCCTCGACGCCCTCGTCCAGCACGACATCGACCTCGCCCGCGACTTCTTCCGTTGAAAAATGGCAGCTTTCGGCGTCCGCGGCGACGAGCGCACCTTCGGCATCCTGATGAAGGGCAGGTGGGGCGGCGGGTGTTGAAGGAGATGGACAATAAAGGAGTTCTTCCCAATGTGCACACCTACAATTCCTTGATCTCTGGATTCTGTGATTCGGGGAAGCTCGGCTTGGCTATGGAGCTCTTTGAAGAGATGAGGATGGATGACATCAGTCTAAATTTTGAAACTTTTGATACATTGATTCGAGGATTGTGCTTTGGAGGGAGGGTCGCAGATGGGTTGAAGGTTGTGAGCTTGATGGAAGAGGAGAGAGGAGGACATGGAGACAACATTAGTCCTTATAATAGTGTTCTATACGGGCTTTACAAGGAAGGCAGCATGGAAGAAGCCTTTGAGTTTCTTAACAGGATGGCAAGCTCTTTTCCTAGAGCTGTTGACAGAAGCTTGAGGATATTGAGATTCTGCCAGGAGAATAAGGTTGGGGAGGCCAAGATGGCCCAAACGGGCTCGGGCCGGGCTCGGGCCTCGTTCCTGTAAAATTGTTCGAGCCTCGGCCCGGCCCGAAGCCCGAAAAAAAATGTCGGACCGGGCTTGGGTAGGGGTGTGGCCCGACCCGGCCCACTTCCAGCCCTACTTGGGATAGAGAATGGTTTAAGACATGCCAATCAGGACGGTCGGATAATGACGAGATGGTCCTGTCCCAACATTGAGGTTGATCCCCCATTTTGATGTCATGCGGGACACCCTACTGGGACTTGAGTCCTTATTTACAATTACACCAAGCAATGACCCCTTGCTTGTGCACCGTGCTAATAGCTAAAATCTTGCTTGTAGCAAAATGCTAGTGAGCCTATGATAAAGTGGAAATTAATATCTATGCCATTACTTTCTTTTGTTAAAAAAAAGATCTTGAAGTTAATGAAGACAAAAGGGTTCATAATAACATATTATTTACCTTATACAAGAGCATTTCTCCATGTTCATAACGTTCATTCTCTGGAGGATAATCATCTTCTAGTGTCCCTTCATAAGCCTCTAGGATTTCTATCGCCTTTGAACCACTAAAATATATGCACAATAACAACAAATAATTAGGACAATAGTATAACCTACAGTGGAAGAAAACATGTCAGCAATAATTAAGGATCAAAATTAATTTCTAACATTACCTGTTTGTGTGATATAGAAGGTAAAATGTAATAGGATGCTTGAAGATATTTTACAATCCCTACCATTATGACCTTGGCAATAGGGCAGCATAAGAACAACAGTGCAAGTCAACTACTACCATCAGTAGCGTGAATACCACCAATATAGGGTTAGCAGTATAAGCACTAAATGAGGATGCTAGGCCCCAAGTTTATACCTCATTGGCTATTAGTTATGTAAGAAAAAAGGTGGGGGGGAGCAAAGATTGGGAGATGATGATAAAGAATAAAAAAAATCAAAGTTCAAGTAACCTTCATAAATGGGTGCTAGACTACCACATATATGGGATAAATAAAGAATTAAAATGATAGGAAACTAAGATTCTCCAAGAGATTATGCTAGGTAAACAAGAAACACCAAACAATTTACAGACACAATAAATATGGAAGCCACAGTATATATCACTGCATGCACTACTACTGCTATTTAAAAGTATTCAGAAACATTTTTAAGGACTCCTACAAAATCGACCAAATGTGTTAGCTCAACAAGAAAATGCAACCTTTAACAACATTCCCCTGTCTCCACAAAGGGATCCTTCCATGTTTTTCATGTTTACAATGATTAAAACAAGAAAGAAAAAGTGATTAACAAGTGTTACTGAAGAATAATAAAACATTTTTAATGAATTTGATTACCACCAGCACCACCAAGTTTTCTTTTTACATAAAGTATTATTAACAAAAGGCCCAAAAAACAACTGTTTTTTAAATAATCACAGCCAACCAGGCAAGCTCCAAACTCAGAACACCTTGCTCAATTTTAGCCTGGTCATAGATTTCTTTATGAAAATGATCTTTAAACAAGTTAACAATATCAAACAAACCAAAAATAGTTTGATTTGATCTGCTTGTCATCTATGCATTCTCAAGACTTCTCAGTAGCTTTACACAGCATTAAGTAGCAGCCTCGTAAGATTCAGCAAGATTTTGAATATAAAGTGCAACAATGGAGGAAGATTGAAGAAGGAGAAGACAAAGGGATCACCAGTGAATTGACTTTAGGTCATACAGAATCCACAAAAAAAGGTAATTTCATTCCTGCTGGGGAATAAGAATTGATGGCTGCTGCTGAATCTACATGACATTTCACAAATAACATCAAAAAATTAGTACACTAGGCAAACTAAATTGACATCTAGATGACCTCAGGTACTTATTTCTGCTAGTTACATCGAATTATGGCTACAGAAAGCAACTGACTCACTTATCGAAAGACGAGATCCAAACAATCTCTGCTGCCCTCAAGAGAATTTCAATGATAGAAACAATAGCAAATTCACATTAGTAAATTTTATTTCTGCATGCACTGTTAGTAAGACCACATAATTATTCAAGCTTTTTGACTCAAATAAGTTGAAAATGTTAACCAGTTGCACTAGGAAACTTCATGATGCAATTGTCTAAATTAAAAGGACAGTTCAGTGAGCAATTCCACAACCCATAATGATTCGGGTGCTGGTGAAGAACATGGAAAAAATAAAACAAGGCATTCATCATACCATACTTGACAGAAGCAATGTGAAAACTGCAAGAGAGCGGGAGCTACCGCCAAGGGCCATAAATATCCACCTAAAAATAAATCATGCATAACCATTTATGCTAATTATATAGTGTTTCTTTAAAATTTACAATTATCATTTGCTCCATAGTTCTCTGTGGTGCAAGCTTGTGACCAAGCAGAAAACCAAAATCATAAGCATGAATCAAACATGAAGCAACAAAAGTATGAATGCGTCATAGCAAAAAACAAAAAGCATCAGAACTGATCCCACACGTGGTTCAATGGACCATCTGGAAGGATAAAAGAAGCATTTGAAGATCATAAAATTTTATTCAGTGGCAATCAACTGAAACCTGAAAGTAAAGCTTTGAATTGGCTATCCATATGTTAAAACTGGAAAGTTTTAAACAAGGAAATAAGTAATATATTTCTTAGGTGTACTGGACTAATGTTTCACATTTCTCATTATTCTGCAATTTGTTTTTGGTCCTTTTTTCTTTTGATCACTCTGCTTGTGAATATAAGCTTAATAATACTGCAAGACTCTTCAATTATATAAAAAGAGAATCAACGACAGGTATTTTTCATGTACCCTTCCTGCTCAAATCTACTATCTATAATCATTTTACATAATCTAGAACAAGAAAATGACTTAACCATGATTCTGAATTACTAGAAGAACTAAAAAAAAGTACACTTGGTGATTCAATTCATAACTGAAACCAAGACAGGTTAGACAGTTTAATCCATTTTTTAGGAAAACACATTCTAGTGTTGCTAAATATCAATGTTTCCCTCAACCTATAAAGAATAGATGACCATGATTTTTGCTCAATAATTAGAACAACAATATCCACCTTTTAGTTAGAAAAATGACGCATGGAAATACAACTTACTTGGAATTCAAATGATGGGAAACAGCAAATCCAATCCAGTTCATCCGATGATTTGGCTTCAACGTCAGGAGTTGCTGTCTGGTTTCAACAAACCCTGACAGGTCCCGCATTTGAGCCTGTCGAAATGACAGATGTATTTAACAGCAATAGCAAATGCAACAGATATTTGAACAAATTGGTCTGAACCATTAAGATTCTGCTAGGCCAGAATAAAATACAATAAATTATGATGTGAGTTGGATGTAACTCAAATTTTCATTCAAGGAGAAAGGAGAGGATAACAAATATTTAGACTACTAGTTGTAGATAAAAACAAGTTAGAAAATATTACTGCTATATAGTGACCTGAAAAACAACAAAAACAATAAACAGTAAAAATTTGTGATTTCTTAAAGTCATATCATGAAATACCATGACTTGTTGCTGAAGTTATATATTACAATATGGAGAATCACAATGAAGATGGAATGCAAAAGAGCAACGTCATGTTCATTTAATCAAATGAAAATTCTTATTGCTAAACAAAAAATTCATACAACAGTAACAAAGTCAGTCCTCCCATACCCACCTGTAAGAGTGATAAGTCCCGTAGAATTTCAATATTGTCAGGATCGATCTTCAAAGCATTTCTATAGCATTTTATTGCTTCTCTGTATTCTCTGTCTGATCGATAAAGCAGACCATAAACATGCCAACATACATGACTTTTAAGATCATTCTGCAAATAGGTGAAAGAATTAACCCAAGAGATGTTTCATAAAAAATATTTCCGCAAGGAGGCAAAGAAATTAACCGTAGAGATGTCACATTGAAAATATAATGCATCAAAAAAGTAACTTCTGTAAATGAACCTTGAGGCCACGGCGAACAAGTTCATATGCTTCAGATTTTCGATCCATGCAGTTCAATATCAATCCCTTCATCGACAATGTTTCTAGTAGTAGAAAAGAAAAAAAGAATGCATCAATGAAATTGCATTAAACATGAAAATATTTTACAAAGAAATTGCACTAAGGAGCTGCCAACTAAATGTTAGCACAAACGGTGGCAACTGGTGATAATATGAAATTCTCAGATTGATATATTATGGTTTTATTTAAGGCATAAAGGATGAGCAGAGACTGTAAAGGCAGATAGTTTAAGCACTTGAAGTGCATCAAGAACATTCAAACAAATTAGCATTATACCCAAAAACAAGACAACTTAGTTTCAAAGTCCTGCAAGCTTGATTGAAACCCTCCATGAAAGATTTGCATGCAATTTTCAGAAACATTAAGCAGTAATGTAGTTGCAGCACAGAAACTATAGACAAGTATCCTGATATCCGTAGTGCCCGACTATTCCAGCAACCCTCTAAAACATTAAGCAAATACAAAACTGAAGAGGCTGCACCTTAGCATATTATTTCAGTTTGCGCGGACATCACATAGCAGTTCCAAAGAATCAATATGCCACTAGCAAATTAAGAAATGCCACCTTACAAAAAGCCATTCACGGTTGAAGAATCAACCAGACTATTTCCGGAAACCTGCTTCAGAATTTGTTCGGATCACTCAAACAATTGCAACTTAGAAAATCAAACTACGCATATCCGACTGATTCTGTAAAATTCTGCTTCTTGTTTCATAATCGGAGACTTGGAGGACAGCTTCCTACTCAACCCCCTAGTGGAAAGAAACGAAAAATAACTTCTTGATCCTCCTATCGCAAGCACTACGAAGCCTCTCCCCAAATGACATCCAATATTTCCACCCTACTACCTCAATATCTGATTTCCACTTGTGGATGAACTAGCTGCATGTTTTCCATTTCCTTGCCTCATTTGTTAAAGAGATTCTCCTCCGATATTTGGAAAGGACTTACACTTCTGCATTTATATATCAAATTTACATTTTCCAAAACACCAAAGTCAATTTCGAGCTGATGGAATAGAAACTAAACAAACAAACTTTAGAACAACGAATTTCATGTTTAATGTGTTTTTGATCTTTTATCTGTAAGAGATATTGAATCACAAAGAAGTACAATGAGAACATTCTGGAGAGATAACATAGGAGGTTGTGTGGGATATTGATGTATTTAGCTCTTTAACATAGCAATTAACAAGTTTGCTTACAAAATACAACAGGAAAATCCAATAAAAAAATAACGCATTCACGTGATAACAGAATATTCTGTTTCTTTTTCATCACATTAGAATAAAATCCCCCCAGAAAACTTATAGAGTTCCAACAATGAAACAGAATTTTTTTGAATCAAATAAACCAAAACATACTGCGAGGTATCAAGAACATCATTCAAAATACTGATACAAAAAGAATATGCACCCAAAATACCTCTACAGAAACTACAAGTGGAAAAAATAAAACTTTTCTATATGGCAATTATAAGAATACCTCCATGTTCAGGAAACTTTTTCAATATGGCATCCGCAGCCTTCAGTCCCTTCTTGTATTGTTTGGTTTCATATGATTTCTGCATTAGAAAAAAGAAATAGATAAATAAAAAGACAAAGTAACATATGTATATGTGCGTGTGCCTATGTATAAGCAGCTAAGCAAAGTTAGCAGTTCCATGAATTATAATTTATTGATCTGAAGTTTGTTTATAATGGACTAGTCTCTATAATTGTTTATATAACCACAGAGGGGAATTGCACAAGTGCAGAATTCCCTGTTGAAAGAGTAAATGAAACTTCGTAGCGCACCAGTTGAAAGTAGCACCCAGAATTTGATGAAGTTACAGAAAAGCACTTACAAACCAAATAAGAGATTGATTTTAATGCCCTTTTCACAAGTCAATCCAACCTTTCCAATAAGAAATTCATGGTGTACCATTATAGCTTGTGGTCTGCAAATAATCTCCCTATTTCACCACAGAAGTTCCAACAGATACTAGTACCAATATTGTGGAAAGGACTTCTTCAGGCAAGCTTGTAGGATCTATCATTATTGAATGGCATTTTACTACCAATATCTTCTTAAGATAGGCTTATTTATCTCTGTTGGTATTTTCTGAATTTTGTTTCTACATGGAGGTCACTTGTTGGGCTTATCCCCCTCTAAGTGGGTAGGTTAAGTACTTTAATCTAAAGAGGAGGAAAAACTAATGACATGGATGAACACAAGAAACATTAAGTTACCCTTGAGTATGGCTTTTGTCCAATATTCATACTCATTCTACCATAAACTTTTTTCAGCATTCCAGCTTGAAGTAGGGTTTTGCTTGCTGCCTAGAATCAAAGACTACAAAAGGAATTTTTTAAAATTGTAATTTTATACAGAGTGCTGTTTAGGTTGAGAAACCTGTCACAGTTCAATGTTTAGAACCATTGTACTAAATGCCAATAAAGTAACACTAAAGATAATTGTAATACATGTCTCCAAGCACTTGTTCATGCAAGTTTTCTTGCTTCTAGACAGAGCCATTGTGAAGGCAACCAGCTGCTTTAGAAAAGAAATGGAGGTTGAATGGATATCTGAAACTGCTATTAGCAACAAGTAACAAACTGCCAAAACAATTCTCCAACAAGGAGGGAAAAATAGAGATGACTAAGATGAGATATATTCACAAAGCAATACAAAAGAAATTAGGGTCAAGAAAGACCATGCTCTGGGCCATATACAAAATAGATTTATGAAAGAAAAACAAGAAATTCTGGGTGAACACCGCAATTTTAAAAAAAAATAACAACTCAATTGCAGGAGAAAAAAGAGCTCATTTGGGAAAAATGGTAGTGTATAAATCCTTCACTGCGAATACATAATCAAAATTAGTAGCGCAGAACCAACTCCATGAAATTCTTTGTAGCTGTTTAACCATGCATTTCAATTCTCTCTACCATACGAATATTGAGTTGTGCATGCAAGGGAGCGGTCCTAAGTAAAATGTGATACTCCCATGGTGAAACTTCCATATGTTGACAATCAGCAAGAGCACTTCTTTTGTCTTTTATATCTCATAGTACGTCAAATAAAAGATGGGCATGCAATACCAACTAAGATTTCAAAGGCATAATGAACAAGCAAACCACCAACCAAGTGGAATGCATTCTGTCATTACTTGCGGCACCTGGCTGAAAAAAAATTGAATGCAAAACTCGACAGTGTATATTTAAATGTCATGACCAAGACCAATTTTGATTCGGCATCAAATACATTGAAACAACATTCTTGCATCAAGATCCTCGCTATAAAAGATTCGATCTCAAAAAATCAGTTCCAAACTAATTCCAATAAACAAGATTCGATCGTTTCACGCTACAATAGCAATCAAGAATCCGCAGAGCTTCAAGAAACGAATTTTCCATTAAAGAAAGCATTAACCTAGCATAGAAACCGTCAGAAACACTGGACTGAAGCAACTCCTTGTAAACAGACAAAGCTTACGATTGCGATGAGAAAGAACCGATGCGGATTGGATCGACCCAGAAAGAATCAAGAAGGAGTGTGAGGGAGAGGGGGGAGGGGGAGTTATTGGAACATACGACGATGACTTTGAATAGATTCGCCTCCTTGGGGGGGAGAGAGGACCCCATCGCGGGCGGAAGCGCGGCAGAAACCCTAGCGGAGAGAGAGAAACGGTGGAGCGGGGAGGGAAGAGGGCGATAGGTGTTTGGAGAAAGACTGGGCCTCAAGACAGCAGCGAGGGGTAAATAATAGTATTATGGGCTGGCTGGCTGCAACCCTACTACCCTTCAGAACCAAGCTGACCGACCGACGAAAAGAGAGAGCCCGATCGACTCCCGTTTACGGTCCGGTTCGCGAGACCGGGCGGGGCTCGGTCCGACATTTCCTGGACCGCTTTCGACGATCATCGGCCGCCCATCGCCCTTAAATCGGACGCATCACTTGCATTACACGCATAGCCATCGCTGCATCCGATCGTCGTCGGAGCTAATCTGGTCCCTGAAAAGAATTTGATGACGGGATCGACGATCGGATGGTTACGATCGCGCCTCCATGCGCTTGCGTGAGTCACACGGTGATGGTGCATTTAGTTTACAATGTTCCGCACCACGGAAGTGAAGGACCCCGAATTCGATTGAAATCGCCATTGTGCCACGGACCGGATGGTATGGGGATGGATGGCTAAAGACGGGGCCGGCCAACGGCCAAAGCGTAGGGTCCGGTCCAGTTGGTATCAGATTCTGGTGACCTTTTATCTCTATCATCTGAGTCGGGTCAAGGTTTTAGGAATAACAAATGGCTAGTTCCTTTTTTATGACTTTTGGGTAGTCAATTTCAAAAAATACTTGGTAGTCGATTTCGTGCACATTTCCTAGGAGTACTTCGTAGCCGGGCAAGGTGCGAATTCCACCAAGCAACCAAATCCGTGGCTCAATTTGTCGGTACATGCTTTCAACCTACTTGCTAGTTTCCTTGATCCACGCCTCGCGATCATCTAGCGGTGTTGCATGTACTAGAGTCTTGAATCACGAATCATGATGATGCTATACTAATTGCTGCTGGAGGATGAAGCACTGGTAGACTGTCAACCATAGAGATGGATCTCAAGGTAGTTTGAGAAGGCATCATCTATGCCAAACTAATTTTAGAGGCAGGGCGAATTATCCTCAAGGAAGACTCCGCCCTAATGGAAGAGTGTAGAGCTTTCAAGGCAGTACATGTGTACCAGAAGACAAACAAGATAGCTAGAGGTCCTGTGGTTTTGTTAGGAGAACATTTTTGGACCCTTTTTTTATTTTTTTTATTTTAATTTTGCTAGCTGTACTTATGCCAGGTCAGTACGAGCAGTCGTTGTTGTAAAAAAAAAAAAAATCATGAATAATGGGTCAGCATCCCTTGAATCAATGCCGTACCGACCAAAAAAATAAAACATGATGCTAGCTTTTGCAAAGACCCGTGACTATGAATATGCAATGAGTAGAGAGAGAACTTTGCAAGGGAGTCTACCATAGGGAAACAGAACTGTCCTATGTCACACCATGGAAATGTCATGACACCATGGTCATTATTATTTTTAGATTTTTAAAATTGTTAATTTTATTTCTGTTCTATAATATCCTTCTATAAAATCAAACTGTTCATAGCCCTGACACTATGGATGGCATGAACTCAATATTGATGTGCATCAAATGGCCCAATAGTTTGTATCCTCGAGATGCATATATATATTTTTGAGATAAAGGAAGACCCACTCATGCTATAATTGACTAGATTTGGATTCTTAGAGATGCTGCTCAGATGCACCATCAAAGAATTAAACCAAAAACCTCTTATTATGAGAAAAAGGCGTAAGCATGGGAGCAAGCAGTTCATTTGAGATGTACATACCGAACACATTCTTTGTAAATGTATGCACTGGTTAGTTTAAATACGTGCATCATTCTTCTCTCAAGAAAATATAGTAAATCATAATTATATAGTATATCATTTTGCTCGTGTATATGTACCACCACAAATCATTTACATGTTCTGGATATCTAAAATTTTATGCACTTAGATGTGGACCTGTTAAACTTATATAAAATTGAGACATGCGACTAGTTAATCTAAGTATATATGCACCATATAAGACATGCACAAATCATGCGATGTCAAGTAAGAAATATTTTAGGCAAAAATGAAAAAAATCAATTCTGTACAAAAATTATTACTGTATTTTTTGCAAGAAAAAAATATTATTGCATATTAGAAGATAAGCAATTGTTCATGTGAAATATTCCTTAATGAAATGATCTTGCTACAAAGCATACTCTAGAAGAACAAATTAACATAAGTGGATTACATTATGAAAAATGCTTCGATGCTTAACTTATTTCCCTATTTACATCGCCAATACACAATGATCGGTGGGTTGATACACAAGGCTCGCCCATGATCCATGTGATCACCATATGCTGCACCAATCGCCGACTGCCATAAGGACCATGGTGCGAGCAAGGAAATAAATAGCAGCACTCTTATATCATATATAGATTTACATGCATGGCATGGTAGGATTCGTTGATTTATATTAAAAGGCGGAGATCATGGGGTTTTTTGATTGAGCAAAGATTATGATAATGTCCCATGTTCAACACACAGCAAACCAGGATGATCCAATTTATAAACAATTGGGATCCCAACTCCCTAGCTCCTTCCCACTCACGCAGTTGAGAGGAGAAAAGAATAAGAAAAAAAAAATTACTGCATGTAAAACTCACAACTGTACATAGTTGAGACCGCATCCTCAAGTGACCCACAACGCACCGTAGATCCACGCCTTCCTATGCCTCCTTTTATATGTGTTGATCAACTAGAAGTCGATAAGATATGGCAGTAGGATCCAGTGCCTAATTTGGCGGACCCAAACCGACTTACCGGGGTCTAATTGGAGTTTCCGAGGCTATTGCCGAAACTTGAAGGAATAATAATAGATTTTTTTTCATAAACATCTTTTTAAAAATTTATATTTATTTTGTACTCTCATAAAATATTTTTTTAACAAATATTTCTAATATAATGATTTGTCCAACACTATTAATAAAAACTATATTTATTTTAATTAAAAATAAAATAGAATTTTAAAATTATTTTTTTGTGTTCCATCACGATCGTCTTATACATTTTTTTTTTTGGTACTTCTACTCATTAAAGATATTTTAGTCATTTTAATTTGAAATGGTTAATTTTTTAACGGCATTAGATGGCGTAGGTATATATGCAAAAACAAGAATAAAAAAATAGAATAGTAAAATAAATATTTTACAAGAATATTATTGTGGAAATAAAGGGTCCGAACTTAGTCCCACATTGACTAGACGGAGAGGTCTGTTCCTTAAATGGAGGGGGGCTACCCTCTTTTCTTCAGAGGCGTTTTTTGCGGGGCAAAACCATGCGTTGGGAAGAGATTATGAAACCTCCTTGAAAGCAGACAATACCTCTGAGGAGAAGCAGCTGTTTTCTGCTGTCTGAGCCCGGTGGGAACGGAGCTCTGGAGCTTTGGGGATACCCTCGGCCTCATCAATGGTGTTTCCGTTGAGAGCCCTTGACCCCAGCATAGACCTCTCCGCTGGGGGGGCTATGTTGTGGAAATTAAAGGTCCGAACTTAGTCCCACATCAACTAGATAGCGGAGATGTCTGTTCCTTAAATGGAGGGAGACTACCCTTTTCTCTTCAGAGGCATCTTTTGCGGGGCAAAACCGTGCGTGGACAATACCTCTGAGGAGAAGCAGTCGCTTCCGCTATCTAAGCTCAGTAGAGATTGAGCTCTGGGGTTTGGAAATACCCTCGGCCCTATCAGGTATATTTGTAAATAGCAATTTGGGAGGATATTAATGTAAACTTTGATATTTAGCATGTATCCTTAAAAAAAAACAATCACAATAAATAATTTAGAAAAGGGGGTAAAAGTAACGCGATCCGGCGCGTATCCCCCCCCGGGCATCTCCGCAGAGGTCGAGCAGGCCGGACCGGAAGGGCATTACGGTCACTTCGCTCCGCCCCGCTCGGTCGCTGCTCCCGCTCCTCATTTTGAAAGAAGAGTGCACATTGCCCATCTCCTCGCCGATCTAGGGTTCCGGTGCTCGAAATCGCCATGTATGGCCGCTGAGAACGAGCGCCCCGACCTCGAAGATCCCTTCGCGGACTGCTCCATCCTCTCTTTCCTCCCTCGAAACCTTGGAGCTCATCTCTATGCCTCGGAGGCGCAGGAAGAGGAGGCGATCCGAAATCTCTTCAAATCCATGGTAACTGTCTCCTACTCTAAATTCAGATGTCACAGACTCTTTTGCCTTCCGGAAGCTAGTCTTTTAGATGACCAGGATCTTGATTTGATTTACAAAACATAGGGTTTCTGGGTTGTCTTATCAAGCTTTTAACTGTTTTTTTTTTTTTCCAGTGCTAAAAACCTTGGACTAGAGATGAGTTCTAGAGTTCGGTCAGATTCTTTTTCTCCCAGTCATATTCTTATACATTGGAATTGAATTCTTTCTCGGCTAGGGTATTCTTATGCGTTGGGACTGCATTCTTTCTTATGAGTTGGAACTATATCAAGTAATCCCTATTTTTTCGATCGGATTATTTTTCTCCCATTCATATTCTTACGCGCTGGAACTACATTCTTTCTCGGCTGGGGTATTCTCTACCTGGATAGAAATAGGGATTTATTTATATAGTTGCATCACGGTGCGATGCAGTCCAACTTTGTCGAATTTCGAAGTACATAGCAGGATTAGTTGAGGTTGGTTGTCCTGACTGTTGCATTCCGGCGGCTCAAAGCATCAAGTCTTCTTGATACTATTAGTTATGGGTTCTAACTTTCGGCTGAAATCAAGCTCTCATGACCTGCGGCTAATGATGTAAAATTAACAAAGTAATTGCATCTTCCAATACACTTTTTTTTCTTCAAAAAATCTTTTGAACCAAGTATATGTGCTTCTGTTTGTTTTTATTGGAAGAACTAATGAAATTTTAGTCTTTCATACAGGACCAGGCATTGAAGGGCTCAAAGGAGTTTCTGGAACAGGCACAACAAATCAAGAAGAGTTGTTCCAACTTTCCAAGTCCACATCCTGAGGATGGAGACAAAGCCATTGCTGCAGACGGCAAGGACCGTCCCCAAGGACGAAGACCAGCATTGGGTCGCAAACGGGCTCAGTTTTCTTTAAAGCTCAACTCAAGGTAAACCAGCTTTTAGCAATTTGTCATACTAGACACTGGTTTTAGGTTGGCCTAGATTCTATGCATATGATACCCGTCCCGCTTCGGATCTGCATGTTTTCGGATATGCTCATTTTAAGACTCTGGATCCTTGGAAGAGATCTAATATTGGTCCCATGGGCTGAATGGGTCGAATGATATTTTCAGTTGGATGGATAGGAAACTGCCATACACCTGTCCCGTGGCATGACTGTGATAGATCAACATTCCTTTTTTGTGTATTGATTGTCGCAGAATCACCATTTTGTATATAACTGATTTTTTTTTTTAATCAATTACTCACTATGCTTTGCGATTCTGTCTGTTGACAGTCATTCTGTACCAAAAATGGACTCTGATTCTGGTATAGATCACATCGAAGACCCAGAGGAGTATTTCTTGGCCTTTGAGCAGCTTGAAAGTAATCCTTTGCCACTTTGGAAGTTACATTTCTTGTATACCTGATAATTTTTTTGTACATTGCAGTAACCTTGGAAATTTTATTGTCCTCTCTTATGTTCGGAGTGTAGATGCTGATAAAGAGTTGAAGAAACTAAGGGGAGAGGTGTCTACTGATCCGCTCGAGCATCACCAGTCCCCAACAGCTCGGAAACGCCGTCCTGGAATTTTGGGGTATGTATGATCTTGCTTGGCAACTGGTTTCTTCATGAGCTTGCTTGGTAACTGGTTTCTTCATGCATGAATTTCCATCATCCGCACTGATCATTGTCATTGGAGTATATTTGTTTTCTGTACTTTCTTTCTCCTCTACTTGCATGCAGACAAATCATCTTGATAAAGGAGAATGAAAACATCCTTCTCCACACCCTCTGACCTTTCATTTTAGTAAAAAGGAAGGAAGAAAAGGAGATTTTCCCCCTCTGAAATTAAGTTTGCAAGCCAGGAACAACTTTTAAAGCATTAAGAGGCGTGCTTGTGTTTGTCCACTGAGATCTAGCATATCACATGGTATATTGCTGGTTACTAGCTTATTTTTACAATATTACATGGTGAGATGTTAAAGTAACCGTAAACTTAATATAATTTGTTACTTTTTCTTCTTCTCTATATAAGAAAGTTACATTTTTGAGTTTCAGTTGTATTCTCAATAGAGACCAATATTGTCAAAATAATAAAACATACACGACTTAATAATATTGGGATGTGGTGATCCAGATTGACCTATCAAAGCACAGCGAACCCTATTAACAACTTTAAATTGGCACATAACATCAAAGTTGATTCTACCAAGGAAATTGCATCTTGAAGTTGGATCAAGTAAAAATGGTTGTAATATGTATACATAGTTGCGCACCAATCGGGACACTAATATACAAGGTTGATTGGTCAATCTTAGCAAATCCATATATAGTTAGTGATCTCGAATTTTGGGGTGGGAATCTATATCATGCAGCTTAAGTTCCAAACCTGAAAAAATTGTCCCAAAATAGTATGACATATTACAGCAGTTTTTTCTTAAACTTTTACCTGATTAAGGACAGCAGGTGGGTTTAAATTCTCTAACAAGGACTAAATCTGACATGCTTGTCACGATCATCCAATTTTGTTAAGCTGGAGTGTTCTTTTAAATGAGATCTTTAATTCAATTTATGATTTTTGTTTTTGTATCAGGAAGACAGCAAGCTATAAACATCATTTTCCTGCTAAAGTTGATACTGCCGAGGTCTTCATGGAATCGCAAGAAGAAATTTCTGATAAAAAAACTTTTAGCCCATCCAACACTTCGATTATTGCTGCTTCAAGTAATATTTTGCGTCCTAGAACAGTTGACCAACCTGAGACTTCACAATCCAGGAAAACAAATAGTGAACTCCTTGATGCTGTAGAAAGACAAGGTGTATTAGATATGTTGCTACTATCCCATTTGTTACTACCAGTGCTGGTTTTCCTAAGTGAATGGTTATTTCTTTTACCAGGTTCTGTGACTGACAGGGTGAAAAAGGTCAATGATCTTTTAGATAAATTGTTGATTTCATTTAAAGATTTGGATGAAGCTGAAGGGGTAACTCTGTTGCGGGAGAGCTTGCATATCAAGTCAATTAATGTAGGCAAAGTGCATCTCCCTGAGTTGCAGACTGTTCAGAAGAATGCCGTTAGAACACTCAAAGGTAGAGTGATGAGAAAGGAGTTAGAGGGCTGCCAATTTCCACAAAATTCATCAACCATAGCAAGAAGTCCACTTGCTGCAATTTCAACCTTGCAGAGGTGCATATCGCTGAACGATCCATTGGAAGATCCATACTCAGTGCCTCCTATTGATGATGCACCGATTTCCAGATATTCTTCTAGAAGTAAAGGCGAAGATGAGAACTATCTTTCACCTCCTGCTGACATTGCCATCACGATAGGAATGATTCAATTGCTGGTGATGCTTCCAGTCCAGTGATGGTAAATGGCAAAAGATTGAGTTTGGTGGATAAATTGAACACACCGGTTTGTCGAGCAGATAGAACTATTGACAGTAAGATTACAACAGAAGAAGAGCTAAGAGAATATTCCCCATGCTTGCTTGAAAATACCATGGAGCAAAGCAACAATAAATTTGATAAGGGAAAAGATGCATCTGCTGGACTTGATGGCCATATGGAAGAGGAGGCAAGTACTTCTGATGCTTCGTTGAATGTTGAATGACTGGATACTTACGGTTTTGATATTGTGTCATATATTTTAGGGCGATGATATGCAGCTGGATGTTTTAATCTCTGATCAGCCAGATACTGGAGTTGAAGATCCAACTTCTGGTTGTAGGGTTCCCATTGGAACAGAAGGCTTGGCTCGCCCATATGGTAGTGACATGCCTCAAAATCATAGTAGTTATGGAATTGATATTGATGCTAACTTACATGGTCCTGACGATGTTTTGCAAGATGAGGCAAGTGTTCTTTTTGGTGCACTCATCTGTGAAGTTGCCGAACAGAATTCTCAATGCTAAATATCTGATCTAACTTGTAGGCGGCCATTCCAGCACAAGAAGTGGTAGTTGATGTGGGGGCTTCTAAAGGTATAATTTTGGTGCCGCAGACTTGACCGAGATTCTCTCCTTGCATTTATTGCACTGTACTAAGGGATTACATCTATACCATGTTGCTTGTTGCTGCTTAAACTTTCATGCATGTGAAATTGCATTTCTCAAGAGAATGTGTGATATCCTTTAGTTTTTTAGCATCTAATAGGACTTGTGGTAATTCAATTTTCCACCAGCTGCAGGAGGTATGACTTGTC